>NC_056748.1:1027071016-1027228516 GCF_019279795.1 Protopterus annectens | reverse complement strand
GCCCCCCTGCACCCCCCTGTGGGGGGCTGCACCCCCCCACACACCCCCTAACTTAATATTCCAACTCCGAGATCGCACTACAGTGAGGAAAGGGATGTACTTCCCTAACCACACTGTACCGCGATCCCTTTACATGAGCAAACGTTATATTTGCGAATGCACAGTCCATTCGCAAATATGACATTCGCTCATGTAACCTGCACACATATGAAGTATTCAAACATCTGTTGTTTGAATACTTCATAGCCATTGCACAGTGATATATATATATATATATCAGTACATTTTAGTGTCTCTCCCACTGAAGTGCAGTGATCACAGATATCAGGTGGTTGGCGGTATAGTCCCAATGTAAGGAGTGCATGTAGTGAAAACCTCCTGCAGAATATGCTTTAAAAAGTATAATAAAGAGTTTGGTATTTGCTGATTTTAAACTATTAATGCTCACAAAAAATGTTAGCACCTTAGTATAGGTACTCAAAAATTTAATAAGTAAATAGGCATCAGAAAATCACCACACAGAATGAAGGTAATCAAGGCTTTTGACGGCCAAAGGTTACAGGTTTGACATCAGAACCTGTGAACCTATTTAGTTCCAAAGTCTACTACTTCAACATGTAATGTAATTAATTATGAACTGTTCTCTTCTGTTTTCTTATTTATTCTGCTGGAAAGATTTGGTTTAACTTTAGCTGTCTATTCAATATGTTGTTTTACAGAAAAACAAACAAAAAAAGAGCAGTTTAGAAATAACGAATTTCTAAAGTTAATTAGGTAATTAAAGAACTGGCAGAACTATTATCCAAATGTAGCAGACTAAGTATTTAAAAAAGCAGTTCCCCATTTAATTATTCTGAGGAGGTGTCTGCATTTTTTAATTCAAGATCGTTTGGTAGTAAGTTATATAGGTAATATAAATATATTTTGTGTGAGTGCATTAAAATTGTTTACTTTAACATAACAAAAGTTTACAAAAGGAAAATGATTTTTCTTACTATATTAAATGCTGCATTGAATCCCACATTCTGTATGTAATGCCTAACACTTTTCCCGATGGAATTCTTAGTCAATAACCTGATCCCCTGAGATAACATTAAATGTCCTTCCATCACACTGTCGCAGTATTCTTCGCCTAAGGGATCTCCTGCCAAGGATAGCCAAATGTCCGGCCAGTATGCAAAAGCCTTCAGCTGTTATAGACACCGCACGTCACACATATGCTGCTCACACTTGAAGTAGGGCATAAAGGTAATGTACACATGCAAACACTCAGAACGTCTTTGCCGCCACTCTGAATGCCGTTATTGTCTATTGGTCTGAATGTCCTTCTGTTGTGCTGATTACCAAGCCGTTTTTTTCAGATGAGTGCCCCATTTTGGGTTTCTTCTCTTGTTTGGCTGTTGTGTTAATGTCTTTCAGAAAAGGACTAGTGCCTCTTTTGTTTTGGTGTTTCCCTTGACCATATGTGGTGTTCTATCTGTCAAAGCTTTTTTCCCTAAGACCTTCATAGTTGTGTTTCCTCCTTATCTATTTACCTAGAAAGCCAGTGTCTTAAGCTGTTGGCTGAAGGTGCTATGGTGGGGTCTTCCCATCCCATGGGTTTACCATCTGCCAAAAAGAAGTCCAAAAAAGTCAGGCCTGATCTGGCTGCTGTCCATCCTCCCCCAGACATCTCTCTAGAGGATGGTGAAAGCCTTGAAGACCGTCTGGTGCTTGCTGTGAATTCCTCTGCAGTGATCCAAATCAGAGTCCAGCATGGATCTGACTTTTCTTACATCCTCAGAGGCTTATCAGATGTCTGTACCTGATGTTGAGGGGGAACCTCAACTGGTAATATCTGAGGGACAGAAGGGGATTCCTCAGATTTTAGTGGTGGAGGAGATTCCTACAACTATTATAGAGCTTCTTCAGGGTGTCAGACGCTATGAGGCTGTTTTGAGCAGATGTCTCACAGAAAAAGAAACAGAAGATAAAGCATATTTCCCCTTTTGTGAAGAAATCCCCAACATGAATGACAGTATTTCATGCCCCATGGTCTTCTGTTCCTGCCCTCCAGTCTTCTACTCCTGTCAAGAATTCTTGAGAATTGTATTCCTCAGATGAGGATCTGGGCTCGGGGGAAGAATCTCTAGCCTTTTCTTCCCAAATCCCTTCCCCCTTGGACTATGGTTTAGAGGAAGAGGATTCTTTAATTCTAGCCTCACATTTGAAAGAGTTTTCCTTTGGGGATATCATTGCCCATATGATGGACTATTTTAAATGGGATTGTTCCCAGATCTCCAATATTCAAAAAAGGTACTATTAGCTCTTACAGATGGAGTCTCTCCAAACCATCTGCTGTTCCTCCTGTTCTGGCTACCCTTTTCAGAATCTTCTGGAACTCTGACTGTCAACCTCCTGCATCAAAGAAACCTGGTAGGTCCTACAAGGTGACTGAGGAGTGCAGATTTCTTTACAAATACTCTTCCGCTGACTCTTCTGTGGTGTCACTCTTTTCTGACAAGCCATCCAAGTTGTTGCCCTCATCTAAGCTGCTGCCTTCTGACAAGGATAGTAGGGCCATAGAAAGGTTAGGCAAGAAGGTATACAATGCTGCTCCTTTGTCCATTAGGGCTATTAACTACCATCTTTATATGACAAGGGATGTTTTGGCCCTCCGTTCTCATGTTTCTGACATAGTTTCTGACCTTCCTGACTGTAAGGGGAAGGCATCTGCCCTTTCCCTGCTGGGTTCCACTTCTCAAGCTGATCATCATTAAATCAAATTTAGATATGATGCAGCTGATGCCTCTTCCAGGGTTGCTGCCTTCGGTTCAGTCATGAGGTGTCATTCTTGGCTTCATCTTCAGGCTTCAAGGCATCAAGGCTAACCTTTCGGATACTCCTTTGGATAACAAAAGTCTTTTTGGAACTGCTGCTGCTGTTGACCTATTCAGGTCCCTCCATTATAAGGGTAATGCCTTGCAGGAGCCGAAACATATTTTTGTTTCTTCTATTCCTAAGTTTCAGAGAAACTATCTTTCCAATTCTGCCTTTGTTTATAGGTACTCTTGCCCTCCTCCTAAGGGAAAGAAAGGTTCTAGGCATGTTCTTTTTTCTAAATCTACTCAGACTCCTTTCTCCAAGAAACCCTCTTTTCAGGATAAACCTGGTTTTATTTGATGGTTTGCTTCCCCTCCCCTCGGCCAGGTCCCCTTGTCTCTCTGCCTCTCCCTGTTTCGTTCAAATGGCTTCAAATCACTTCAGATTCTTGGGTTCTTTCCATTATCTGTTAGGGATATTTCATGGTTTGGAAGTCCCTTCCTCCCTTTTCAGACATTTCTCAACCTCCTCAGGAACAGCTTTCTCATTTCCTAGAGTTTCTTAAATTTCTTTTGGATCAGGGCACCATTTAGGCCATGCCTCTCTCTCAGGTGGGGAAGGGATTTTATTACAGATTGTTTTTGGTCCCATGAAAAGACTCAAGATTCCTTCCTTTCAGATGTTATCCCTTTAGACATTGTTTCCTTTCCTACTTCCTTGGGCCTTTCTGGCCTTTCTGGATCTGAAGAATGCATACCTTCACATCCCCATCCATCCTCTTTTCAGGAAAGTGTTACTTTTCTCTGTCTCTTCCTTGCATTTTCAGTTCTCTGCTTTACCCTTTGGCATCTCTACTACCCCATAAATATTCACCAAATGCCTCACTCCTGTCATTTTTTTTTGCGGGCTTTGAGGTATTCAGATTTTTCCCTATCTAGACAATCTGCTTATTCAAACCCGTTCTCTCAGCAGTCTGATTCAGGATCTCCAGTTTACTACCTGCCTATTGCATAGTCTGGGGTTCACCATAAATCTCCAGAAATCAGTTCAGATGCCCTCCCAGGATCATGTTTTCTTTGGATGCAGGTTTCAGACAGTTTCCATGCTGGCATCTCTTCCTGCCTCCCAGGCTCTGTCTCTGATATTCTTTTTCACTCCTTTCTTCTTCCATCATCTGTCACAGCCTGGAGATTTCTCAAGATCCTGGGGTTCATGGCTTCCACCATTCCCATGTTCTTCCTCACCAGGCTCCATATAAAGAAGCTTCAGTGGTACCTGAAATCAGTGTGGCTTCAACATTGCCACCCCCTGGAGTTCTCAGTTCCTTTTCATCCTTGTCTCAAGCTCAAGTTCAGTGGTGGATTCATCAACTTTCTTTCACTCCAGGAATTCCTTTTCAAGCTCCAGTTCCTACTCAGGACCTTTTTACAGATGCCTCAGACAGGGGGTGGCAACCTCTTATGCCCCCCTAAAGGTCCACAGTCTCTGGCCACCTCATCAGAGGTCCGACCATATCAGCATAAAATAGATGAGGGCTCTACTTCTGGCTCTGCAAGCTTTTAATTTCATCTTTCACTCAGAACCCCATCAAGGTTTTCACAGACAATACAATAGTAATGTGGTATGTCAACAGGCAGGGGGGCACAAGGCCCTATCTTCTTTGCAGACTAGCTGTTCAGGTCAGGGATCTAACTACCCAGTATCAAGAACTCTTCAGGCAATTTACATTCCCTTGGAGCACAATCTAGTGGCAGACTCTTTGAGCAGGTCCAGAACCCAAGCTCATGAATGGATGCTTCACAGAGATGTGTTCCTGGACATTGTCCATCAGTGGGCTATTCCTCTGGTAGACCTTTTTGCCTCCCCTCTGAATAGACAACTTCCTCTATTCTGTTCCATAGTCCCAAGTCCTCTGATTTGGAAAGTGGACACCCTGTCCTTTCCTTGTAAGGGAATATTTCTGTATACGTCCTTCCCTTCCTCTGTTGCTACAAATTCTACACAAGATCAGGCAGGACTTGTCCAAAATCTTGCTGGTGACGCCTTTATGACCCAGGTACAAGTTACCTCACCAGTTGGATCTCCTCACACAAGGGGTCTCTTATCCATTCTCACATGACTGCTGTTCATTTTTCAATTGAATTGTACAGGTTATAGGTTACATTAAGGACGGGAAAAGTTCGGAAATGATTTATTGTGGTCTCATTTTTTTATATCACAAAAAAAATTGGCATTTTAACAGGGGTGTGCACACAATATGATATTATGAGTCAAGGATAGAGCCAAGCCTGTTCTTTTTAGGGAAATGAGTATCCCTTTTCTGACCACCTTTTATAAACAATATGCCTAAAAGGGCAGAAATAGTTTATAAATATTTAAGCTACTTAAAGCATCTTTTTTATTCCATAAGGAGAAATATTTCACGATACAAAGTCCACTCTTGGATGAAATCTGCAAAATCACATTCAGCATCAACCTATTATTTCTTTTGAGAACTTAAACTATTGACAAAACCCCTGATTAATTACCAGAGTCAGATTTTAAATAATAAAATGTTTACTTGCTGTTATGTCTCTGCAAATTTTAATAGCATGTCAAGGGTGATAAAGATTTAAAAGACCAGGTATATAGTACAAAATATACCCAGACCAAGATCATGGTCAAATGGGGCCCTAGATAGATTAATGACCAGGGTCCCTCGGGCAGCTATTACAGTGTCCCATTACATGTCACTCTCTCTCTCTCTAATTACCATACACATTGTTCAAGCCTGCCAGTGGGCATACTATTTTCTTCTTTACTTTTACAGTGATTACAGAGATTTGGGTTTAATTTAAAACTTTTATTTCAAATTTCATTGCACAAACAGTGATGGCCATTTACTAAACAAAACAAAAAAGTTTCACATTGAAAACAGACTTAGTATGAGCAAGAGTCAACTTCTCTTCCCCTTGTTATTCACATTCTTTGAAAATGTACTGTAACTCATCTTAATTGATAATGCATCTGGCCAGTAGTGGATTAAGTGCACCTTGGGCTCTGGGCTGTTTTCAAACCATGGCCCCCCTGCCCTCATTTTTAAGACTGTGCATAAATTTGATTAATCTGACTGTTTTAAATTACATTTCTTGTCCAATTCAGCAGCATTTGTTAGTGTGTGTTATAAATCTGTAGTTTTGAACATTTTTTCCAATAAACAGTGAAACAGAATGTGTGAAGCAATAATGACAAAAGTACCCATTTCAAAACATTTCAAACATAAAAGGCCACTCAAACTACTGTCATTATAATCCACCAATACCTGTACTCAACAATTTCTCCCGCTTTGACTGTGAAAATACATTGCACTTCTGATTGTGATAAAAATGGCCACAGTAAAGTATTCTAATTTGCTTTACACAAATGTACACTTGTCCTGCAAAGACAGACTAATGACTTTTTTTTCATCATTTCAGCAGGGTCAGTCGTTTTTATCCACAGACATCCCTCAAACCCAGCAATTATAGTTACATTGTTGACTATATTCTTCTCAGCTGTCTTTATCAAAAAATTAACAATAATAATAATGATACAAATCACACATTTTAAACTTGTTTCATGCAAACCCAGTAGCCAAAGTATTTCAAATTCACACACACACACACACACACACACACACACACACACACACACACACACACACACACACAAACGCACACACACGCACGCACACACGCACACATGCACACATGCACATACACACAAACACACACACACACACACACACACACACACACACACACACACACACACACACACACACACACACACACTCATATTAGTCCTGCAAAGCCAGATCAAAGATTGTTTAAAGAATGACCAGATGATAAGAACATAAGGTTTTATCCACAGAGAGCTTGCCACCCCCTCCAGCAGTTATAGCCACTTTGATGAATGTATATCCTCCTTACTGTTATAAAGAAATGTCACATGTACTTCATTGATGAATTTAGATGAACTATATGAAACTGCATAAAGATCAGCATCAGTCCATAAGATACAGCCATGTGTAGCACAGTTTAAAGATAATGTGCAACTATTTTTTACATTTACCTAGAATCTTTCCCCTTCTTTTGAGATGACGGAATGGCTTCCCATTCTGCAATCCAGTTTACTGGATATTCTGCATTTTATGTTACTGTTATTTCCCATGTTGATGATACAAAGTTGGATCTTTCCTGCACTTCCTGCACTAGTAGGCAAAGTCTCTTTCCTCTGTCTTTTTTCTTTTCCTTGTAAGTAAATATCATGGTAATGCTACACACAGGCAGAGTGCAGTATGTCTATTTATTAATGGATCAGGTTTTGCATTACCATGCATTTTTCAGATAAAATGAACCATGAACTCTAAAATACTAATATCTACCATTACTATCTGAATGTAATCCTTAATAATTTACTAGAAAATCACAAGTTTTATGAAGGAAGGACAGGATAAAAACATGAGACAAAATCAGGGATGTTCTGCAAAAATTATGGACAAATGAAAGTTAAGATTCAGTGATATTAGCCAAAATCATGGACAATTAAGCATTACAGACTTTGTATTACATGACAGTGAAACAGAAGCAGCCTTCATGTTTGTTTCCACATAAAAGGAACACAAAATGCATTGGAGTTTGAAGACCATATTAACGAACAACATGCATCTAACCTTAAAACTGAAAATTAAATGATGAATACAAGTAAAACTGCCCCCTGAAAATCCTCTCTCTCTTTACACCTTTCTCCCCTTTGCTGACTAGGTAATGGATACTGCTGACCCCAACGTGATGTCAGCACATCAGCAAGGAAGCAGAACTTCCTGCAGGGTAATCAGTGAGGGCAGAGCTTGTCATGGCTATGGAAGGCACTTTCTAGAAGAGATCTAAATGAAAAAGAAACGTGAGAATGCAAACTTAAATGACAGACAGCCAAGGTAAGCAACTGAGGAAGTGCATTTTGAGAACTGATAGGCTACTTTGATTTTGTCAGTTTGCACATGATCTTTAAATAAAAGAAAACTTATGAGAGCATAACAAATATTAACCAGGTAACATGCATTACGTCAGTACACACAAGAAGTATAAGTTTCCTGAGTAATTCCACACAAAACAGAACTATTACTAATACAGAGGTGCTGCTGGCAAACAGTTCTGCCTGCTGCCCTTGAAGAGTAGTTTGCCTGTGTTATATTCAAAAATAATGTGCTGGTGAAATTTCCTTAACATTTCATGAACTAGATTAACTTTGCAGTAGGACTGGCTGGCAAACAATGACAACAGGTTCATACTTAGTAGGCATGCAGTCCTGGAGATCATTAAGGAACTTGGCCCAAATTCCAATAGCTCCAAAGCTCTGTCTGGTTAGGTGATATGCTCAATGTCACACAGTAGGTAAATGAAAGTGGAAAGATTCAAACCCTGCACCCTTGCCACAGTAAACGGCTCATTAACAAGTCAGCGATTTAGCTCTCTGTACTAACCGCCAGGATAAAATTTATAAATAAATGCTGAAATCCTTTATGAATTACAATCTGGTCTTGTAGAAAAGACTGTGTCACAGTAATATGCAACAATGACAACACAATAGATGCTGAAGATCAAAGAGTTCTGATAATCACTCCAATTAATGCAGACTATATGACCTGAAACTGTTAATTCCTTTGCAGTTGCCTGAGCCTGTAAAGAAGGTACTGAAAAAATATATTATTAAAATGCAACACGTTTAGAATGTATTACACAATGTAGGCATAGTAATTAATTCATCACCTTCTTTACCACAATGAATAAAGCAAAATAATTAAATACAATATAAATACTACAGCAGTTTTTATTCAAAAACCCACAAGTCATACAAAAATCAGACATATTGCTGCATGTGCCATATGTTTTCTTGGGTGGGGAGTGGGCTTTCATTTTTGCAGGACACCTACATCTCATTTTTGACATCCCTGTCATCAAGAATAGCTGTCCCGTTGGACATCCTCAATACAGGTCTGACCTATTTGAATGGCTAATAATTATGTATTGTTGCAACACATACCTCTGGAGTCAGCAGAGTTGGCTCATGGATAACTGGGCCCTCTGTAAGGTAAAAAATTAGGCCTCCACCAGATGCACTAATTTTCCATTACTTAGCTGTCTCTTCCCAGTCATCATATACATTGTCCAAACCTGTCACTGTGCATGTTGTTTTTTTCTTTGCTTTTACGATTATCACAGAGATTTTGATTTCATCTAAAACTTCTATTTCAACTTTTACAGCAAAAAAGACAGCTATTTTCTAAGCACAACAAAACACAGTCAACAGGATTAGCATGAGAAATAGTGAAATTATCTTCCCTTGAAAGTCAAATGTAGTGAAAATGTATCTGATATCCCATTAAACTGCAAGACACATGATGGGATCCATCATCAAATAGCATACTGTGAAATACTAATGAGTGTCTATGTGAAGGGTGCAGGAATTCAAAAGACAAACATGCAACACATTTGCTTACAGCCAGGAACAGTCCACTGGATATAAGTGTTCCTTTTCAGGAGCAACGCAGGAACACTGTCTGGTGAAGTAGCTAGGTAGACTCACAAAGAAGACCAATGAAGGCTGTGGGAATCAAACCATGTACTACAGGAAGCAGCTCTTTAACAGCTCATTGCCTTACTCATTGGCACTAAATGCTAAACAAACTGCTGTAGCCTAAAGTACAAAACTATGTACTGACATTGACAGATTCTAATTCTCCATAATTTATAAAAAGAAAACAGTTAAAGGTGGCCTGGCACTTGCTGTGATGGACTAAGGTCCCTGCTTCCCATACTTAAGGTTTAGGGTTTGAGTCTGAGCAAGTCATTTAACTAGACTGCCCCCTTACTGGGGGATTTCACACACACACACACACACACACACACACACACACACACACACACACACACGCTCAGTTCTGTGCATTCACTTGAAGCTGCTGCACCATTTTATCTGGAGGAAACCATTAAAATAAATTTGTATTTCCTGCAAATCTCTGATGATGTTTCATCTCAAATTGATTCTGATCAGCAAACTCAAATCTCCCATACTGGAATGTCCATGCTTTGTAGCTAAGTCTCCAATGATTGTTCAGCAAAAATAAGTACATATGTGCTTGTTTTAAAGGAAGCACTTTTTATGCCAGCTGGGGCTCCCAGCCATCACTGGCCCTAGGTAGCTGCCTAGCTCACCTTGTGCTGTATCTAGCTCTGAGTTAACTGTTGTGAACACCAGGTAAGTCTGGTAACATCAAAATCATACACTGCAGCATATCCAGCAGCAGCAAATGGTTTACCTGCTGAAATGCTTTAAGTTCAGAAATACTTGAGTAGTCCAACATCCTTTATCCATAGCACTAAATGTTTTGGCCATGGTTGCAGTAGTTACATCATTGGTAATGTGTCTCCTAAATGCATGTTTGTATTATGAGCAGATGTGCACTGAGAATGAAGAAGTTAAACAGGAAAAAATAATCAAAATTAAGGTGAGAAATGCTGACCACTTCTGGGGCATTAACTTAGAATTAAGTGTTTTCAGAATCACCTTCAGTGGTTCAAATCCTGTAACAGGACAGATGGGGGAGCCAAATAAAATGTGATTGAAGCAGCCAATGATATATTTCTGTAGCTGTAAGGTTGCCACCCATCCCATTGTCAGTGGGACACTCACGGGTTAAGCCACCTCATCCCGTTGACCGCTGTATCAAGTAGTGGGACCTGAAAAGTCCCGCTTTTGCAATTGCACTGAATTGCCATGGAAAAGATGCAATTACTTCCGTCTTTTTCACGGCAATTCAGTTACGTCACTAACCTGGACCTGCAGACAAAGCTGCTGCCTGTTAGGTCCGGGTGCTTTAATTTGTGCAGCAATTGGCTGCAATTCACAAAAGGGGTGGGGATTGGGGCAGAAAGAACCCTGCAAAGATCGCGGCTGTAGGAGTGCTTTGATTTAAGTGCTTCTACAGCCGCTAAAAAAAGACCGAGATTTTTTTTTTTATAACAAGCAATCCAGCCAGCCAGCCAGCCAGCCAGCCATCCTCCTCCTCCAGCCAGCCAGCCAGCCAGCCAGCCAGCCATCCTCCTCCTCCAGCCAGCCAGCCAGCCAGCCAGCCAGCCATCCTACTCCAGCCAGCCAGCCAGCCATCCTCCTCCTCCATGCATCCATCCATCCATCCATCCATCCATCCAGCCAGCCATCCTTCTCCATCCATCCATCCATCCATCCATCCATCCATCCATCCATCCATCCAGCCATCCTCCAGCCAGCCAGCCAGCCATCCTCCTCCTCCATCCATCCAGCCAGCCATCCTCCAGCCATCCAGCCAGCCATCCATCCATTCATGCAGCCAGTCATCCATCCAGCCAGGCATCCATCCATCAAGCCATCCATCCAGCAGCTTCTCCCACCAACCAGCTAGCCACTCCAGCCAGCCATCCATCCAGCCCCCAGCCATTCATGCAGCCATCCATCCAGCCATTCATGCAGCCAGCCATCCATCCAGCCATGCATCCATTCATTCAGCCATCCATCCATCAAATCATCCATCCAGTCATTCATCCATCCAGCTGCTACTCCCATCAACCAGCTAGCCACTCCAGCAGCCATCCGTTATACCCATAAGATCATCTCCTTCACCACTCTGGTGCTGATGTCATGGTAGAGGGTGTGGCCAGTGTCATATTGGTCACACCCCCATGTCCCACTTTGCTCCGCTTAAAAGGTGGCAACCCTATGTAGCTGTGTTTATTTTGGTTATCAGTTTCTCTGAGTATAAAGGGAGATAAGTTTCAGGACATGAACTACTTGAAAGTTTTAAGTTTAAATGGAGTGACTTCACAAATATAAATGTGCGATGTGGTATTTCAGTGATTAAGATTCCATTTTCACAGCCTCAATGTCTCAAGTGCATTTATGATCTCTGGTTACTGTCTCTGTGGAAGTTACATTTAAATACTCATTACCGTTTCTCTGTTGTTTAATTAATAGCCCTTTTCTGACCTTAGTGGGAAATTCTATCAAGAAGGTGGGGAAAGGAAGGACAGTAGAACTAAACTCAAATGCAGATGCAGTACACAGAAATGATTTATACACACAATACATTTAATGAGCATAATTACTTTCAACGACAAACACAACCAGACATGTAAACAGTTTTCAAGAGTATACAATGTACATGCATGGTTATGTAGTTAAAGAGATAAACAGAATGCTGTCGGTACACATTTGCATGATAATGTGGTGTTGTAATGGCAGCTTAAGTTAGCAGTGTACTGTGTCATGAGCAAAGTGCTGCACAGAGTCAGAGTTATAAGTGAGGTCATGGTTTTAAGGCAAAGAGGTCAAAGTATGGTTGCTATTCAAATCAGAGACACTCCCAAGGGCCTGCATGATAGTGAGGAAGGAAGATGAGCATAAAAGAGGAGAGGAATGCAAACAGTGGGCTAAGGAAAAGAGGGACAGGATGATGCATGCTCTCTTCTAGTTCTTGTGGATTTTCTCTGGGTTACTTATCTCCCCAAAACATGCTGAGCTGACTACTCTAAGCTGTCTACATATGTGGTGTGTGTGTGTGTGTGTGTGTGTGTGTGTGTGTGTGTGTGTGTGTGTGTGTGTGTGTGTGTGTGTGTGTGTGTGTGAGAGAGAAATGTGTGAGAGAGAGAGAAATAGAGACTCTGTGTGTGTGTGTGTGTGTGTGTGTGTGTGTGTGTGTGTGTGTGTGTGTGTGAGACAGATGTGTGTGAGAGAGAAATAGAGACTGTGTGTGGTGTGTGTGTGTGTGTGTGTGTGTGTGACACACAGAGATGTGAGAGAGAGAGAGAATATGCACGTGTGTATGTGTGTGTGTGTGTGTGTGTGTGTGTGTGTGTGTGTGTGTGTGCGTCTGTGTGTGTGAGAGAGATGTGTGTGAGTGAGAGAAGTGTGTGTGTGTGTGTGTGTGTGTGTGTGTGTGTGTGTGTGTGTGCGTGTGTGTGTGTGTGTGTGTGTGAGACAGATGTGTGAGAGAGAAATAGAGACTGTGTGTGTATGTGTGTGTGTGTGTGTGTGTGTGTGACACACAGAGATGTGAGAGAGAGAGAGAGAGAATATGCGTGTGTGTGTATATGTGTGTGTGTGTGTGTGTGTGTGTGTGTGTGTGTGTCTGTGTGTCTGTGTGAGACAGATGTGTGAGAGAGAGAAATAGAGACTGTGTGTGTGTGTGTGTGTGTGTGTGTGTATGTGTGTGTGTGTGTGTGTGTGTGTGTGTGTGTGTCTGTGACACACAGAGAGATGTGAGAGAGAGAATATGCATGTGTGTGTGTGTGTTGTGTGCGACACACAGAGAGATGTGAGAGAGAGAGAATATGCATGTGTGTGTGTGTGTGTGTGTGTGTGTGTGTGTATTTTGATGTATGAGAAAATCATGCATTGTGAAATCAAGTCCCCTAATCTTGCAGTCTTAAATATTTCAGCTACATACTACTTAAATCTCTATGCAATCCACTTCTGTATCTTTTAAAAGTTTTTAAATCCATCTTAACAGTTTTCCATTGATTTCATTGAGTTGTAGTTACTGTATAAGCTGTCTGTTCAGTGATAATTTAGGTAGTGAGGTGTATAAATACACCAATGTCTCTCAAGTTATAAAAATATTCACAGTTTATTCTCAAAGCTGAAAATAAATGCAACAAATAATTCAAAAGCACAGACTGTGTTTCTGACAGTACCTTAGGTACATTATAGTCCAAGGGCCTTACAAGTAAGGATACTAGTCCTTGCTTTAATGTAACTTGGTAGTCTATTCCAAGTGGGTCCACTTTGTAATCTCAAAGCCCATAATATCAGCTTTCATATTCTCGAGATGAGAATGTTAAAAGCTGAGAATCACAAATGTCCAAAATCTCCCTGAGCAAGTTAACGCTTGCTCATCATGTAGACATATGCCCTTTCACCCCACTGTAGTGCGATCCTGGAGTTGGTATAGATATATAATTATGGGGGGGTGTAGCCCCTCCCCCACCTAGGTGGATGTTTGTTTGCCCGGTGTTTTATGTTTGCTGTTGGAAAAGCGTTAACTTGGCCAAGGAAATTTGGGACATTTGTGATTCTCAGCTTTCGACATTCTCATTTCGAGAATGTGAAAGCAGATATTATGGGCTTCAAGATTACAAAGTGGACTCATTCCAAACATCAGCTACTCTCTCAGAGAACAAATTAGTATACTTCTCATTTTTATAGAATCTTCTACATTGATTGTCTGATGATTCTCTACTATTTTTTGCTAATGTCATAACATTCCCAGAGCTAGTTGTCTCTGAATGCCCTATATACCTGAATAAGGTCTCCTCTTAAATATCCATATGAGATAGTGTACAAGTTCTGATATTTTAGTCTTTCAAAATAATTTAATTTTTTACATCCATGTATGCCCTTGATATAGTTTTGCTGTACTCTTTCCAGTTTATTCATACTTTTTTTCTTATAAGGTTTGCATATTGTTATTCCATACTCAAGTTTGGGTTTAATATTCCAAACAAACAATGACTTCATCATTTCTGATTTCCTAGACCTTATAAATCTTTTTATACAACCTATAGTGCTGTAACTATCATTAACCAATTGGTTGATATGATTAGAAAAACTGTATCTACCCATACACCCAGGTTCTTAAATAAATCTACAGTTCCAATCACAGTGTACTAGGAATTCACCTTTCAGTTTGTATCTCCCAAATCTCATATGCTTAGTTTCTGATGTATTTATTCTATATATTGTTCTCCTGTGCCCAAATCTTCAATTAAGTCAAGTTTTTTGCCCTATCTGTAATGCAGGTAATCAGTTTACCCATTTTCAAGTCATCTGCATACAGACTGTAGAACACCACAGATTAAAAAAGATAGATCTGAAAGACACAAACTAAACAAGTACGGCCCTAAGATAGAGCCCTGTGGGACACCCTGACTGTAACCTCAAATTTCACCTGTCCACTTGATGTATGATACTTGCCATGTCCTATTTGTAAGCAATGCAGCTATCCATCTTATCAGGAGTACATCAGTACCTAGTTGTTATAATTCATTGATCAGGGTTTTGTGTATGAACTTATCAAATGCTGAAGTTAAATCCATATAAGTTACATCACAGCACAATTTTCATTCATAGATACTGTATTACTATATTGTTATAGAACATCATGTTACAGGTGGTAATAGATCTCTTTTCAACATATGTATGTTTATAAATTCTTCCAGCTTTTCCATTTCTGACAAAAATGTATCCAATATGATCTTCTCCATTATTTGTCCACAACCTGAAAGTAAACTTTTGGGTCTAAATGACTTTGAGTTTGTTCTACTTCCCTTCTCCAATCATACGGAATCTCTCCATATTTATACGACCCAGTAAATAACAGATATAATGGTACTTTAAGTTCATGACAAAGTGTTTTAGTCATTATTAGTAGTTCTGTCTGATCACTGTGCTTTGTTTGGATCCAGTTTGAGTAGTTCTTTTACAAAATAATCTAATTTGATTTCAGTATCTGAGGTTACCTGGATGTCACTAGGTCAGTTTATTACCCACTTTGTGGAGCCAAATTGCTTTGCATCAGATTTTGTAAATATATCTATAATCTGTTGTGGTTTAGTACTTTATTTCTTATAATTATGTATACTTCTGCAATGTTGCTATGAATCATCATCCGCTCATTAAAAACACGTCATTATTCTTCAGTAGATCACATTTATTCATTTGCCGTGGTCTTTGAATATATTCTGAAGTAACTGCCTGCTAAAATCAATAGAAAGCTGCTTCATATATAATAATCCCAAGCACTGAGGTGGATTAATCAGAAGCAAAGACATTGAAACTAACATGAAAAACACAGCTACATAACAAATAACTACTCTTCAATTTGAAACTTACTTTCTTTAACTTTAGGAAATGTTTCTATCTGATTACATCAGGGATTGTGTTAAGAAAATGAACAAATGTAATGTAGTTCTATATGAAGGGTAATCATTCCAGATACATCTGAGTACCTCAGAATAAGAACAGTTACAAGCAAGGATAAAATGTTCAAGGTCAGAAATTGTGAAACAGCTCAGCTCAGCTTTAGTTAACTCTATGCCTAAAGGTTAGGTAAGCAACTTCCTTTCAGTAATTTATGTGAAGATGTCAATATACCTGGCACTGCTGTAAATAAGCCATCTACGAACATTCTTCTTGGAATGCTTAAGGAGTGACAGGGGTGTAATGCAGAGGCGCTAAGGAACGTAGAAAAATTACCTCTTTTTTAAGAAGGAAAGGTTTGCATTCTGTTTGGTGTTCTTTGCTGTTACCTGTAGACCAAGAGATGTACTGTAAACAGACGGCATTAATGCTCTCATAAAATAACTGGGATGGAAAGAAAGTACTAGAAATGTTATCTGATGAATCAGAAATAAATATTATCATTCTTAGGTCTATATAATGCACACCAGGTTTTCTAGTTTCTCATAGACATATTTTTACTTGCCTCAGAGAGCTCCAGTAAAGTCATCTGCAGTGCAATGTCTGTGACAGCTTCCTCTGATTAGAAAAGATGAAATGCTAAATGTTATAAAGGACAGTGATGAGCCTTATGCTGCTAATGGTCACACAGGCAAACAGAACCATATATACTGGACACACTGAATATGCTTACACCTAAGGCAAACAAAATAAAATTGAGAAAATTCCTGTAACTACAATAAAAATCTGATTACATATGGACTTTGCATCATTGACTAGGTACCCCTTTGACTTGTAAGTAAAGAGTTCTGTCAGAAATGTGAAATCTGGAAACGGGAGAAAACTGATAAAGAAACTGTGCTTAAGAAAATATGCTGAAAAATTCAAAATGAATCTTTAAAATGTGTTTATGTTTTTGTAGCATAGCACTACTGCTGCATGTTATCTGTCACTGAATACCTGTCCATTTTCTGTTTTCCATACATTTAAGACAAAGTTCCTTTCACAGACTAGGGGGCATTTGTATCTAAACCTGCCAACCCCTCCAACCCACAAAAACAAGTACAATTCTTCTCTATCAACGTCAGGATCCTTGTAAATAAAGTTAAAGAACTCCATGCTTGGATAGCTAACTATACTCCTGACATAGTTACCCTAACTGAAACATGGTTAAAACCACACCATCTGGACAGTGAAATCATCCCTCTTGGCTATAATATCCTTAGATTAGATCGACCTAAAAGAAAAGGAGGAGGAGTCTCCATACTCTACTCCAATTGTCTCTCCCAAATCAGTCCCACACTAGCCTTACCCTCCTTCTCACCATCTGAACTCCTACTGACCAACTTCAAACTTAACAGTTTCAACACCATAACTGTCACAGCAATCTATATTCCCCCTGGTGAAAATATTAACATACTTGAGAACATCCTGTCTTACCTCTCACATACCATCCACAATGAAATAATTATACTGGGAGATGTTAATATTGATTGGCTTACAATACAAGCTCCCAACACTACTTCCTGTATAAACATACACGGGTTTGAGCAGCTAATCACAACCCCAACCTACATTAATAAATCTCACCTATCTAGCTCTCTTCTTGACTGGATATTGGTCTCCCTCCCTCAAAACTATCATAACTCCCAAACCCTTCCAAATGCCTTCAGCACCACTGCCCTATAACAGTTACCAGACATACTCCCCACCTTACTAAACCTAACAAATTTATTACTACCCGCTCACTTTCTTATTTGTGTCCTAACTCCTTTATTTACCAACTCTCCAAAATTAACTGGTCTTACCTCAACACTCTTCCTTTAGATGAAGCTGTCCACTCCTTCAACACTACATTCCTAAACATTCTTAACTCCCTTGCTCCTCTTTGCATGGTTAAAATCAAATCTAATACTGCTCCCTGGCTCACTAAAGCTACCAGAACCCTCATGAAAGACCGGGATAGGATTTGGAAAATGTGGACTAAAACTAGGACCCCTTCTCTTCTTCAGAAATATAAAGAACTCAGAAATAAAATGAAAAAGAAATCATCCATTATGAGAAAATAAACTTCTATACCAATCCAACCTCTACTCTTAAATCAGACTCAAAGAAATTCTGGAGCTCTATTAAACAGACTCTTCATTCAGGAAACCCTTCCTCTCCTAACCCATGTCCCAGTGCAACACCTGAAGACATAGCCAACAAATTTAACAATCATTTTATAAACTCAATAACCTCCATAATAAATTCTCTCCCCCCAGAAACAACACTAGCACCCCCCACAAACTCTATACCTCTTCCAAACCCTCCTAACTCCTTCTCTCTAAAAGCAGTATCAACTAACTATGTAAAGTCATTAGTCTCTAAACTTAAATCTTGCTCCCCATCTGTTGACAAGCTACCCTGTTACTTCCTGCAGATTGCCTCTGAACCTCTTGCCTGTCCTGTATCCATCTTAATCAACCGATCCATTTCTGAATCTTATGTCCCCAATGTAAGGAAGAATTTCTTTACTCTACCTATTCACAAAGGGGGCAACTCCTCAGACATATTCAACTTCAGACCTATTGCCATACTCTCTCCACTCTCATAAATCCTAGAGAAATGCATTCACAAGCAGGTAATGCATTACCTTCACCAGGAAAACCTTCTCACCCCACACAGCATGGTTTCCATCCCAAGCATAGCACAACTACTGCACTCATATCATTCATCAACATAGTCTCCCTAGCTTGTGATAACAATAAACCTGTCTCATGCCTATTCCTTGACCTTTCTAAAGCCTTTGGCACTGTCTCTCACCCACTCCTAGATAAACTCACTAACTTACATTTCTCTCTCCCTACTACCTTCTGGTTCTCCAGCTATCTCTCTACCCACCAGCAATCAGTTAAATGGCTCTCTGCACTATCCTCCCCTCTCCTTGTACAAATGGAAGTCCCCCAAGGGTCCATACTTGGACCACTACTCTTTAATATTTTCACCAACTTGCTCTACTCCTCTTGTCCCGTCATCTCTTGTGCAATATACTGATGACTCAACTGTTATAACCATTGCTGACATCCCAACTGACCTCCACTCACCTACCCAGGCATCCTTCTACACCATTGAGACTTGGCTTAGTGATAACAAACTAATACTTAATCCAAAAAAAAATAAGCTCCTACTTTTCCTCCCTAAAAACATCACCACACTCAAAAGTACATTTACCATCTTATCCTGCAACAACACTGTCATCTCAGCTGAATCTAGTACTAAATTGCTAGGTGTTACAATAGATTATCAGCTTAAGTTTGATCTCCATATTACTAACTCGGTAAAAAGAGCTCATCAGAAACTTGAACACCTTTTCCGTAGCAAGAAATACTTAACTAACACTGCCCGAATAACTCTCTCCCAGGCTTTATTACTCGCAACACTCCTGTACAACTGCCACATATTCACAAACCTAAATTCTACTCTTATTTCCAAGCTTAAAACTACCTATAATAAGATCGCCAGATTTGCAGCTAACCAAACCTACAAGTCACACCACTGCTTAGCATTACAGCAACTATACTGGCTAAAATTCCCTCAGCTGCTCCAACTATACCAAATACAAATCATCCACTCTATCCTCTATCTACCCTCCTTCTGCCCCAGCCTCTCCACTATCATATCCAAATATTCCCCTGCTAGGATGCTACGCAGCTCAAATCAAGAATTATTAGACATCTACAAACCCAAAACCAAAATAGGCTACCTTCTCTATAACTATAACCCAGCTAAATCGCGGAACCAACTCCCCTTGGAAATAAAATCCCTCCAGCATAGCAAAAGTTTCAAATTAGCCACAAGGAAATACCTAAAATCAGAGTGGTCTTGCCACTGTAGCTAACCACCCTGAAACCACCATCTTTTCACCTATTTCACCACCTCACTCAATGTATCACTATTCCCCTGCCTCTTCCTACCTCTTCCCTTCCTCTGTCTCCAACCATTCTTAACTCTTACAGTCTCTAAACAACCTACCTGTCTAGTCTGTCTCCTATACTCTACCTCCCCTACATCTCCTACTAGCCATTCTTACTTTGCTTTCTTGTTTCCAACCTCCTATACAACTAGATCCTACCCACTTTAAATAAGCATCTGCCTAACTATTAACTCATTTTGCTCTAAGCAGCTCAAATAATATTGTAACTATAGTCACATTTTCTTCTGCTAATTGTTTAAAACCTTGTTTGTAACAACTCACATACTTGTCTGCCAATTGTTAATACTCTTTATAATTGAATTGCCTGAGGAGATTTTTTTCTCTCCAGGTCTCTGCTTGTAAGATCCTATAGCTGATTGTTACTACTATGTTACTAAAATTTAATAAATTGTTTTCTAGTCCTGAGGAGGTTTTCTCCCTGGGTCTCTGCTGAAAATGATCCAAAAGCTCAGCCAGACTAACCCGATTAACAAATGTAAAATAAGTAAAATAAATAAATAAATAAATCTGAATTTCATCGCAATTGATCCCATACACTATCATCCTAAGCAGAAAAGAATGCCTTTTACAGAATAAATTGCAGGCTTCTTTTTATCAGTAGCAGGAGAAAAAGAACTGATGGACTTAAGAAGCTGGGAACATAATGACAAATATTGGATTCATGGTCACAAAAGAAAGGACAGAAAATTAGTGAACACCATTTTAATGTACTGTTTTTGACAGCATGAGACAAAAGAGTGTTAATAACTTCCCTTTTCTGTCATACAGGGAAGGTTTTCTGAGAGAAAAGTTTGGTGATACTTTTTATAAGACACATTAGTTTTGTTTTTGTTGGTCAGCACTCCTATTCATGCTGACCAAGCATGTTCCATTGCACACATTTCTAAACTATTAGACTAAATGTGTGTCTTTGAAATAGCTTCCTTAAGCAGAGAACAACAAACTTTCTAAATCTGTCAACTTCTATATTGCCTGTGGTCTGAAGCATAAAAAGCATAAAAAAAAATAACTAACTAACTAATCAGTATTATCTGAAGTATTCTGTCTCCAGCATAAATAAAAAGCAAATATAGCCATTCACTATCCCTCTCATCATCCTAAGATATGCTTTCAGGAAGGCTGGCATCAGTTGTCATGGAGTTTAATCTTTGCATTTCAGGCAGGCTTTTGGGCTGTCATCCATTCCAGATTTCTGACAACATGTATGACAGGATTCAAACAGCAGCCTTAAACTCATAGAATCTGCCCTGATGATTACTGGTTGCAACATGCTTGTTGCATCAACATGATAGAAATGGAAGCCACTGTGCCTGGTTGCAAATCTGCTTTAAATTAGATATGTGTTTATGAATCTTATTTTTGGAAAATGCTAGCATATTTCAAAATTTTATAGATAAACTGATACAGGGTCAGCATTAAAATGGATAGATTAGCAAAAGGCAGACTAATCACTGTTTCTCCATGCTTCTTTTACTGTTATGCACATCCCTTTATTGTTAACAAGGACAACATGGCCCACAAATGTGAATAAAACTGCAGACAAACCGATATTCCCTTGTTGGTCCTGTTGGTTCAGATTGAATAATTTGTCCATCTCTCCATGAGGAGGCAATGCTAATACAAGTCAAAGCTCTGCACAGACATCTAGTGGTCAGATTTCAGAAGGTCTTAGATAAAATAAGGGATGCTAGTTTTAAGCCACAAATGGGCAAAATGTCTGATAACAGACTGGTTCATTTTGAGAGCTCAGTACTGCCTGTCAGAAAAAAATAAGGTTTGCAAAGTCATGCTCAGAATGAAACACATTTAATGCCTGTGCATATGAATTACATACAAAAGAGTATGTCATTTTTGCCAGGAGAAGCTGGAATTAGAACATTAAAACTCTAGATGCTTTTTGACAGTTGATTTTTGTCTTTGTCTTTCTCTTTCCCCTTGAAGTTAAGTGCTAGGGAATCAGATAGCCCTTTTACCTAGAGTAATTAGAATATACTGCAGCAAATCTGATGTTTGTATCAACCCAGGTAAACAACACCAGCAGAAGTGATGAGATCCTTCTTGTATATAATAATAATAATAATAATAATAATAATAATAATAATAATAATAACAACAACAACAACAACAACAACAGTTATATAAAAATAGCTTTTATGATACTATTTTACTTAATATGTAAATGTTCTTAGCTTACAGGCTATCATGTACCTGTACCTTTCTGTACTTCATCGCAGAAATGAACTCTTTACATTTATGCAGTTTGTACAGCACAATAAAGCACTTCCATACCATATTCCTACTTACAAATTAATTTTATACTCACTGTTTTACACTACTCATTTTCTGATTTTAAAGGAAGCTTCGATCAAAAGTGAAGTGGTTCTTAAGGTTAGCCATCAGCCTGTCTTAGTCTTCCAATTTCAATACACAGAAAATTAAAGTCAATAATAGTGAAAGGATCCAAGTGAAGCCATAATATTTACACATATATATTCATATACTTATTGGGAGTTCACACTAACCTTTTCCCCAAGGCTTAAAGTAGGCAGGACCATATTTTCTTTGCTAAGATTACCAGCTTGTGTTCCTATGTCTTTATATCCCAAATTTAAATATTTTAAATTAATGTATAATGCAAAATGTGTTGATAAGTAAGCATGTTCACCTGAATTACTTACCTCCATGTAATATCGATTTGACCACACTGATATATTCCCTATTTTTAATGAAAAAGTACCATGTGTAGACCATTATTTAGTTAACCACTGTTTACACCTTCCATTTAAATGCCATGAAAAATGTTTCTTATAAAGTTTACCTTCGTGCCTACCTCTACAACAAAAGATGGCATTTGGAATAACCTTTTAAAGCGTGGAAAGAGACACAGTTTTCATTTTGTCACAGGTAGTTAACTGATAGTACAGTCTGCAAAATGTGATCTGTGGTGCTCAGTGGCCATGATCAGGTTAACCAGACAATGACAGGAAGCACAAAGGTCAGAAATGCCATCAGTTGCACAACTTACAGCATAGGAAAGAAAGAAACAAACAAACATTCTTTACGTACATCCTTGAACTGTTCTGCTATGATTAATTCCTGAAGCCTCACCCTTTGCTTTATAAGGCACGGCACACCTCATGCATGTTAAAAAAGCAATAAAACACCTACATGCAATTGTGTTCTCTCTAATGTATAAATAAACATATTACTGTGCCTTGACTAAGCCTGCATTTTGCTATAGGAGCTTCCTAGTTCACATAGATGGATTGTCTTGATTGTTTGGATTTGATGATTTGTTTATATGATACAGTCACTTGCTTAAAAAAGAAAAGAGTCACTTAGCAAAACATGGTCATTCAATTCAGGTGACATCAGAATACCTGATAAAGAACTCAGTCCCATTCAGAATAAAACATTTTACTTAGAGTTACTTAGGTAAGTCTTAGTCTGAGTCTGGGCGAACTGTTTTTCTCAAATGTTTGTTGCATAGTCATCAATGACAGTCTTTTTCTGCCTTTTACAAAGTACAGAATCATGCTACCAGTGTGACTGCATTCTGTCCAAGGAAAATGATGCGTATCAATGCAAAGAGGCCTGGCATTATTGACAAATGTATATGATCAGACAGTTCATTCAAAGCAATCAAATCTCTGCTACTGTGTGAGTAGTGTTTGTTGGCACAGAATATAAATACCATTCTGCAGATATGGATTTACAGCTGGATTCTTATATCCTATTAAAGACCAATAACAGCAGCACTGCTAGGTGGTTTGGGTAACTGTCTGAGAATTATATCGATAACAGGTATTTGGGAATGATTCCCAAATACTGACTTAAAAAATAATCATTTCTTGTGAAGTCCCCAGTGGCTTGGTGTTGCCATTGAAAATCAAGCATTAGTGTCTAGTTGGCCTTGTTCTCCAGCAAAGAATAAACCAAGTAATATTCTTCTATGTGATTTATTCCTCCAAATCACTTCACATATGTAATGAGCTGTCGTTTGATTTAAGTAAATGTTACTTTCGCCTGTTTTCTCTTTGCAATTTCAGTTAAAACTTCAAGCTTACAAACCAATTAATGGGTTTCATAGTGTTACACAAGTGACACAGTTAGATCACTGTGAATCATAATTTCCTGAATGTCTACATTGAATCATAGAAAATGAGTTTTGTATGTCATCCACTTATCCCTGCAGTGACCTAAAAGCTGACATTTCATAAGTGAACATATTTCTGTTACTGGATGTTTATACATTTATTATGTTTTGCCAGCAGCAACAGATGGAGGTAATAGAAGGGCAACACCAGCCAATGTATGAAGCATGCCTTACAGTAAAGCTTTGACTCATTTCTCCGCCAATATACTCATTTATGTAATTTGTCCAAAATTTTGTTGGATGAAATGCCTCAGGTCTCCTTGTATTTCTCACAACCATGCACTGACTGACATAACTTTCCTCTCTTTCTAGACTACAGGTATGAGAGTGCAATGTTTGCTCTTTTGTATTTTTTTTTTTTAGGATTTGACTTTTGTAAATTTCAGATTTGCATTTTATATAAATTCTCTTCCACTGATAACTTTTCGATTATTTTGTTAATATAAATTGTAAATAGCAAGAATGCTAGAATATTCACTTGCCTTATTCATTTATTCATTCTGTG
This sequence comes from Protopterus annectens, assembly GCF_019279795.1. Lineage (NCBI taxonomy): Eukaryota > Metazoa > Chordata > Ceratodontiformes > Protopteridae > Protopterus > Protopterus annectens. The sequence continues at coordinate 1,027,204,066 of NC_056748.1, read as the reverse complement.
TATTCACATTTGGGTGTTACATTAACCTTGGCCTGGTTATTGGTATACAACTCCATAATGGAGTTGTATACCAATAACCAGGCCAAGGTTAATGTAACACCCAAATGTGAATACACAGAATGAATAAATGAATTAGGCAAGTGAATATTCTATACAACTTCATTATTATGATATGATCCGTGGTGGTGCAGTGGTAGCGTTGTTGCCTCACAGCAAGAGGTTCTCCCATTCAATTCTCGGCTAGAGTGTGGGGAGTGCCTTCTGTGTGGAGTCTGCATGTCCTCCCCACGTTCGAGTGGCGTTCCGAAAGACAAGCATGAATGGGCATGCCTTCGTTGAAGGTTGGGCGTCAAGCTGGCAACTCGACACCATAAAAATCTACTATCAATCATTAGTGGACCGGAGTTCCACTGTGGCGACCCCTAACCGAGAAAAGCCAAAAGACAAACAACAACTCCATTATTATGATAATTAGATCATATCATAGCTGTAGTCTTCCAAAACCTCTGCTCATCTGTATTTTCAAATGCATCTTTTAAATCATAATCTTAGTCTTCTAAAACCTCTGCTTATCTATATTTTCAAATGCATCTTTCAAGTCAAGGAACAGTAGAGATAATGTTCCTTCATGATCATTATATACCTTTTGAAATGGAGAGTGAAACAGGCCGCATAAGATGACATGCCTTCAATACAAACACAATGCAATTTAGATGATCAGATTCTGCTTTTAACTGTTCTAAGATTTGTTATATAAATATTCATAACAGGGTATCTGGTAAAATTATGGGTTTGTCCATAATAGCATTATTCTTCTGTCTTCTTTTATAAATTGAAATTATCAGTTCTGTCTAATGTGATTCAAGAAACTTTAGATTCTTAACATAATTTCTAAACTCTACGTTTAAGATTTTAGCCCATTCCTGTTATTGTGGCATTACATACTTCACTGATATACTATCAGGTACCAGTGATTTTCTTAACTGAGTGTGTTTCAAATACTTTTCCTCTGACTTACTGCATTTTATATTTTAAGTTTGATGTAACTTTTTCTCACTATTTTTCAAAGCATGAAATCATTTATCATGATTAGCATACCAGTCTCTGACAAATGCATTCTTGTCTATGGCTTTAGGTACTAGTTGTCAGAACATTCTGTTGTCTCTTGATTACATACCTTCTAGCATCTCTTGGCATTTAGAATGAAGAAAGCATTCCTTTTTTATGTTAATACAGTTTCTGTATTTACTGTTTCCCTTTTAACTGTCTCAAAGTTTTCTCTGCTTTCTTCTAACCTATTTTTTCATTGTATTTTTATTATCTCTTTATAGGTTCATAGGTCGGTGCTAGGCTATTGGCCCAAGGGCCTAAGTAAGCCTAGCCAACAAAGTTTCCTGGCTTAAGCCACACAAGAAAGTTATTTTTCTGTATCCCTGTTGAGCAGAGCCACAAAAGTGATCCCCGGGGTGTATTTCCTATTTCCCATCCACTTATCAAGTTTTTTCTTGAAGAGTGCTAATGAAGAACTTTGCTTGACATAGATGAGTAGCTTGTTCCAGAGTATGGGAAGTCTCTGGGACAGGAATCTATCCCTCCAGCATGTCCTGTTTATTGTGGTGACAAGATTTAGGTCCCTAGAGCATGTAGCTCAGAGGGATTGGGATTTCTTTAGGTGTAGCATGTCCAACAGCTCTGGGCTTGACATAGCTTTATATGTTAGGCAGAGATCACCTCGGAGTAGGCGATATACTGTTTAGTAAAGCTGGAGTTTTTTTAGATGGTCAGTGTAGGGCATCTGCTTGAGTCCAGCAATCCTCTTTGTGAGGTACTTCTGTGGCCTTTCCAGCTGCTGCAGATGTCTTGTGAGGTATATTCCAAAAGGGGCGTTGTACTCTATAATGAGTCTAATGAGTGTCGAGTAGAGGGGGAATAATGACCTCTTTTTTCCTGGATGAGAACCCTTTTCTGATGAGATGTGCCACGTAGAAGGATTTCCTGACTACTGTGGTGATGTGATTACCAAAGGAGAGATTACTGTCCACCTGGGTCCCCAGGTCTCTTATCACACTTTTGGCATTAAGTAGACTGCCGCCTATGTGGTAGTTCATGGGTACAGAGTTTTTACCAAAGGGGATGATAATGCACTTTTTGGCATTGAGCTTGAGGCCATGGCTCTGACACCAGGCATCTGTCTCAATGAGGCCCTTCTGTAGGATGTCCACATCATTTGGGGACTCAGCTATGGCTCCTAGTTTGCAGTCATCTGTGAACTTCATTAGCCAAAGGCCTTCTGTGTTAGTCTGTACTTCAGAGAAGTAGATACCAAACAGGAGAGGTCCCAGGACTGAACCCTGTGGTACTCCACTTGTCACTGGTTTGAAGTCAGATTTGGAGTCTGCAACTTTTACAGTGTGGGTTCTGTCAGTGCGCCAATTGGCAACCCATCTTGTGATATAAGGATGTATACCTAGTTTAGTGAGTTTAACTATAATTCCAGAATGGAGGATGGTGTCAAAAGCCTTGGCGAGGTCAAGAATAGGCTGTGTGAACCACCTTACCCTCGTCTACAGCTTTGGTGACTGCCCCAAAGAAGTCATTCAGGTTCAGGAGGCATGATCTGCCTTTCACAAACCTGAACTGGGTGGGGTCCAGAGTTTGGAGGTTACCAATGTATTTGTTTATGATTTCCATGATGATACATTCCATGGCCTCACAGACCAGGCTTGTCAGGCTAATAGATTGATAGTTCCTGGGATCAGTGGTGGCTCCCCGTTTGTGGAGTGGGATAACTGTTGCTGTGCGCCATTCAGTGGGCACAAAGCCTGATGTGAAAATATTATTGAACATGATGTTTAAGTGGGGAGCCAGTTTGTTCTGAAGTTCGTGTAAAACGCAGCCTGGGATGTTGTCCAGTTCCATGGATGCTTTGTTTTTGGCTTTAGAGAGTGCAGCTTTTACCTACATAATTGTGATTACAGGGACTCTGCATTCTTCCTGTATAGATATGGGCCTTTTAGGGGGTGAGAGGTGGGTAACGTTATCACTGAATCTATCTGCCAAGACATTGGCAATATCAGTTGGTTCTGTAATTTTCATGCCATTGTGCCATAATTCAGAGCAGATCTGGGTGTTGCCATTGAGATTCTTGACATAGTTATAGAATGCTTTGTGGTTGTCCCTAGAATCAGTGGTGATTTTTATTTTTGTAGCTAGCTTTGGAGGGTCTTATAAGGGATCTCATCTTCTTACTGAGGCTGACCAGGGAGCTCCTCCACTCATGGGATATTACTCTCTTTTGCAACAGTTTCTTCATTCTGTTGTACAGTTTGTTTATGGCAGGGGACCACCAGATTGGCTTCTATTTTTTGGAGGATAGCATCTTGGTTCTTTTTGGCATAGCACGATCCATGCACTCATGTAAGTGCTTATAGAGTGCATCTGTGTAGGATTCAGCAGTTGTAACTGTACTGTCCATCTGCATGGGTGTCATGAAGTTTGCCACTTCTATCTTAAGAAGCATGAAGTTGGCTTTGGAGAAATTTTTTACCGTTATTTCCTTAATGGGTGGGGTGGGGGCGGGATGTGGATATCTAGGATGATTAGCTTATGGTCGGATCTGACCAACGAGGAGTTGACTTCAAGTGTAGAACACCCGTCACTCATGTTGGTAATGACTAGGTCTAGGATATTTTTGCCCCTGGTGGGGGTGTGGATAAGTTGATCCAGGGCACTGGAATTTATGAATTCCAGAAAGCGTTGAGCAAAGGAGTTGGTACATGAGTAGTTTTCCCAGTTAATGGTGGGGTAGTTGAAATTGCCCATTATTAGGGTGTTTGGTTGAACCCTAATATTTTCAAGTATATCAAGAAAAGAGGAGTGGGAATCCTGGGGCATGGTGGGGGATCTGTAGCAAGCTAGAATTTGGATTGCAGTTTTGCCCAGAGTTAGTTGCATTTGGATAACCTCATGATATTCATAATGAAACCACTTGTTTCTCCTATTCTGTGTTTCCTTAGCCTTCCTTCTCCCTCTTGTTTTGTTTTTCCTATAATTAGATGTATTTTATAGTTTATGCTGGGCAAATTACCCTCATTAATTTATTCATTGTTATGCTGGTTATAATGTATGTATTTATGTATGTATGTATGTATGCATGCATGTATGTATTTATTTATTGCATTTGTTTACCAGGAAAGTCTGACTGTGCATGAAACCCCTATTCAGTGGGGGCCTGGAGAGAAAAGTTCCCAAGACAAAAACTGTAAACATAACAAAAGAGTATAGACAGTCATAGAGAAAAACAAAATTGCTTAGTTTGAAGTAAAGCAGTACATTGCACTAACTAAACAGGGCAGTAATTAAATGTATAGAATTAAAACATTTCACTGTAGTCATAAGTGAATAGAACTTTAAATGAAAGTACTCCACAAACGCAGTGTATTAACAATAAATTATAAGTTTATTGCAAAATGTCACTGTTAACATGAGGGATTACGAGGTGACTCATTTCATAGGATTAGACCTTTGTGCTCATATGCTGTGCCTGAAATATTATAGATAAAAAAGAGAAGGATGAAAGAAAACCGAGGCAGGTGATAATGATAAGAAAGGAGATGTTATTCAATAGATGGTGTTAGAGTTATTTTACATAGTAAGTTGGTTACTGTTTTACAGAGGAAAGGGGTTGCAAACTGATGAAGAGTCAACAATAGATAAGAGTATGGCACTAGATGGCAGACCCTAACCTGCAGGAAGATGATTCTTCAGTTCTATTTTGAAAGATTTTATGTCTTTAATTTATCTCAAGAATGTTGAAACTGAGTTCCATTGTTTTGAAGTGCAGTTTGAATACAAGTCCCCTGCTGCAGTTTTGGGGATAAGCTTCTACTTGGTGAGTATGCAGATGGCAGTATTTAGGCCTGGACATAGTTATGACTTTAGAAGTAATTTATAGATTATCGATAGTAGTGAGTAAGTAAAAGTATAAGGTAGTCCCAGCCAGTTTAGCTTTTTGAGAGCTAAGTAGTGATGGGTACTGTTTGACATATTTGTGGCAAATGTGGCTATTTTTATTATAATGCTGGTGAAGTTTAGAGTTTACAGCAGAAGTTAGATTAGTCAGAGCTGAGGAGCCAAAGAGAAGTAGTAGTTAGGTTGGTGCAATGCTTATGTTGGTGCTGTCTGTGAGGAATGGTTTTATTCTGTGTAGACTGGCTAGTTCTGATGTATTTTTTTTATTACTTGTATGTGATGATCCAATTTCATTCAATTGTCTGTGACAACTCCTAGCAGTTTACTTTGTGACACTACTTATATTTTTGTATTATTTGAAGAAGTGATGGTAAAGAGATTCTTTTGGATGTTGTATTGTTTTGCAGTGAACAACATTAATTTTATTTTCTTGAGGTTGAGGAGAAGTTGAGAATTGTGAGACAGGTTTTAGTGGAAGAGAAGGCTCCAGCCACATTTTAATGGAAGAGAATAATCCATTGCATTCACCTTTATTTCCTTTATAAATGTCTTAGCTTATTCTAATATTAACTGTATCAAGTTCCCAGGCCATAATCCATCTTCTGTCTCCCTTATATGCTTACAATTATTATTCCCCTTGTTTTAATTGCAGTTGTTAAAGGGAATGGTCACTTCTACTCTCTTTTAATAATTTAATTTACAGTTATCTGTCATCTCCATTCTCATTATTAAGCATTATTAAGTCTAGCATTGACCATTAACTTAGAATTTAGCTTCACTAAATCCATTACAAATTATTACATCATTTCTTTCTAGAATTGTCAGCAATTGTGTTCAGATTTATTTATTATTTTGTCTTCTGAGTGCCTGTTTTGACTATGAGTAATTTTGGTACTTTTTTCTTCAGTTCAAATTGCTTATAATTACTGTATTGCAATCTAGCTTTGATTTCATTTTAAGTTATTAGCTAATTTAATTCATCCCAGAGTTTATCTGGTTGTACCATGTTTTATCTTTAGAAGTTATATCTATATCTAACATAATATAAAATGTATTTTTGAACTCATTAGTAACTTATGTATATTGATATGTTATATATGTTATTGTACCTCCTAATGGCCTTCCAAAAACATTTTCACTTCTTGCAGCTGCCCACTAGCTTTCATAGTCCATCAAAGAAACTAGGTTTTCATCAGTAGCCTATGTTTCTTTGATTACATAAATATAGTAAAAAAGGCTCATCATCCATTATAGACCGGATTCTTACAACAGCCCAACAGCATCACCAAATCTGGCATCTTACCCTGTTCAGTAAGGTATCATGTTCCACATTTAACACATGCACATTCACAAAACACAAAAAAACTACAGTCTGTTAGAACCCTATGTAAATTCAGTACCTCTCTTCTCTCCATTCAGTCAGCTTGAACATACTAAAGAATCTCTCACTTGATAAAGCAATGTTTTACTTTAACAACATCTTCTTAAATATCTTCAACTACTGTGGACTTCTCAGGAAAAAAAGAGTCAAATCTGTCCCTGCCCCTGGCCTACCCAACTTAACTCTGAGATAAAGCCTAGTATACCTGGCAAGAAGGAAGAAACATAACCAGCTATCAGTACTATAGGTAGCTGTAAAACAAAAGCAAAACCCAAGTAAAGCAGCCGAAATGTACCTCATTTCCCAACAGCTAAGTTATTTAAAATCCCCCAAACAGTCAATCTTTCCACTCTGAGTAAGATGTAGCAACCAAATTTAATCATCAACAAAACTGATTTCAGCATCAACTCTGCATTCAAGTCTCACCTCATCAACACTGTTACTTCTTTATCCAAGCTGGAGCCTAACAAACTTACTTCATCTCTGTCACCCACTGCTCAAATCTAACAATCTCCTTTCTCTTCATTCTCCACTCCTACCCCTAGCATCTAAACTCTTAAAATTCAGTCCATTCCTACTTCAAAAATAAAATATTATCTACAAGAATTAAAAATTGTTGTCCCTGCTCCAGCTTCCATTTGAATACCTGAAACTTACTGCCAATGTCATAGCCACCCTTTTTTCTATACTAATTAAAAGATAAATCCAGGAATCAAACTTTCCTGACACCTGGAAGCAATCTTACAACATATCACTACATAAAGGCATATTCTCATATGAGAATGACAGTTTTAGACAGAGAAACATCCTTTCACCACCTGTCTAAGATCTTAGGAAAATGCATATAATCTCAACAACTAGCCCACCACCAAACCAACACCTTCCAATCCCCATCATAACATGGCAATGTACTGATACTGCTCTCGTGTCTTTCCTCAACACTGGTAATGATTTTCATAACAAGAACCTTCTTGAATCCTCAGTTTTCCTGACTCTATGGATCCTCAGTTTTCCTGAACCTATACATATATATATATTGCATGTGATACTGTCTCCTACCTCCAACTTCTACGCAGACTGTCTCTCAATTTGCTGTCAAATTATTCTTATCATATCTTCTTTAAAGAACCCAAAGTGCTGAATGTCACTACCCATTCTCTCATTTTCCTCTCTTTTCCCACTGGTGTCCCACAAGGTCCATCCCTGGCCCACTTCACTTTAATATTTTCACCAATAACCTCATCTCCTCAATACACAATTCTATACTAATACAATATGCTGACAACCTCACTATAATATGTGTTACCTCCCTTTACACCACTCCTTGAAAAAGCCACACAATCTGCCTTCTCAACTTTTGAAAACTGGCTGGACAACTCAAACTTTGTAAAAAAAAAATGGGTAAGACGTAGGTTCATAGGTAGTTAGAGCCCATTTATGAGCCTAGTCCAAATTCCCAGTTTTCCTAATCACTGATTGGTTAAGGTTACAAAGTAGGCAAATGAAAGGTGAGGGACTCTGTACCCATGAAGTAGCTCATTAACAGCTCATAGTCTTAATCCTCTGTGCCAGCTGCCAGACTTAAAAAACAAAGCAGATGCCCTTCTGCTTCAAAAACATTTCCTTCAAATGGAATTCTATTTCTCTCCTAACACACAATGGTAGATAATTACCTGAAATTCGACCCTTACAACAGATCACCAGAAAGGTTCATGAAAAGTTGGACATACTATATCGAGACAAAAACTTCTTGATAAATCAGGAATGCACAGTCAATGCCACTGCATACTTCCTGCCCTGCTTAACCTTTGTTTCCCCTATTCTCATTAACTTCCAATCCTCCCAGCTGCCCAAATTAGAACAATTTAGCACAAAATAGCAAAATTCATCACAGACTCACACTCATACTTCTCAGCTGTCCAAATTTTCACAGAAAGTCCAGATTTGTGCTCTGTTCATCATAAAATGTGTTTTGGCAAATCACTGAGGATTAAAGTTATTAAATAATGACAGACATTTATGTTACTGACTTCATATCCTTCAGAAAATGTGTGCTAATGCAGTACCTCTTATTCTAGTAAATTTCTAAGTTTATAAGAGCAATATTTTAAATATGTCCCTGTTCTGAGGCCTCTGTCTCTCTGTTATTTTTTGCCTTGTCCTGATTTCTTGTGCTAAGAGGTTGAGAGGTGCAGTCACACTACAGAACACATTACTGTACAGTCAGAAAACTAAGCTGGCATACTTTCCCTATGTCCTCATATTTGATCATCTACAAAGCACAAACAAAATCCTCCACTTTCCAACCAAATGTCTTGCATTCAATACCCAATCCCACTGATGCAACCCAAATTGCCTTCTTCACACATCTGACAAGTACCTAGCAGCTATATCACAATCTAGCCATTCATATGTTGACTTTCTTTATGCCAACTATGTGACAAAAGTATGGAAATCTCTCCCTCTCTCTGTGTCTAACTAATAAACCCATCCCAATATCTAATTCCTTAACCCCTGGCTCTGCCACCGCACCAAACGCTAACTGATCTACTTTCTTCTCTCTTTCTTTGTCTCCTGAGTTTCTTCCTTTGTCCTACCACTAAGAAATAACTCACTACAAAAAGCCCTCAGCTCTCCCTGTCTGTCATAATGCAAAACTTACAATACCTCATCACATAGTTCTCTCTCATACTTGCCTCCTCAACTTTTCCTCCCATACAGAATGCACTCCCATGTTCTCACACTTTCAGCATCCTCCACTCAATTACCCAGTCTACCTACGTATATGACATAATCTGACGCTGGCTGTTAAAGTATAAATCTGCCACTCCCCCTACTACTTCTTGCTGGTTGCTTGTGTTGAACTTATTCTGACAGCTGTACTTTTTGGTGGGTCTATATTACATGATCGAAGTTTTACTACTTCGAATCAGTAAACATTGAACTTTACTGATTGAAGTAGTAAAACATCGAATAAGTAATAAAACATTTTTGAAAACAAAATAAATAAAACAATGAAAAGGGTGTAAGCAGGGGGGCAAGCCCCCCTGCACCCCCCCACAACCCCGCTACTTAAATATACCAACTCCTAGATTGCACTTCAGGGTGATACAGTGCGGAACTGGAAGTTGTCCATTTCCTACACTCTAGCGCAATCTCAGATTTGTTATATTTAAGTAGTGGTGGTTGTGGGGGGTGCAGGGGGGCTTGTACCCCTGCTTACACCCTTTTGTGTAATTTTTTAGTTTTACAAAATGTTTTATTACTGATTCAATGTTTTACTACTTCGATCAGTAAAGTTCGATGTTTACTGATTCAAAGTAGTAAAACTTTGATCATATAATTTAGACCCCTTTTTGGTCCCTTTTTAGTGGGTATGGTATCAGGACACTACATTTTACGTTACTCTGGACAGGAATTACCTTAGCTGATCTTCAGTTCATGCTGTTTATTCTGAGGTGTTGCACTTTCACCTTCTACTCTAGGGATACATCTGAAGTTTCATTCTTGTAATGCCTAGCTTCAGCTAACAGTGTGGCCCAATCTGCAAACTTTTGACCAGTTTAATAAGAGGTTTATATTTTTGTTATTTAGTATAGATTATGAGAAAAAAGAAAGGAGTGCTTCTTGAGAAAGAATGGTTTGTTCCTCTATAACATTTTATTGGTCTTTGTGATTTGTTTAACATATTGTCTGTCAATGAAGTATGTTAGTTTATTTAAAACAAGCTCTTTATTATAATTTCTTAGTGATTCAAGATTTTGTCTTTGCTTTACTTCTGTGTAATTTTTAGTGGCATTCTGAAGGTGTATTTTATTATTATTTTTTTCTGACCTTACACTGATATCAGTTATTGCATATTCTTGCTTTTGTGTTTTTTTATTCTAAATATACTATATAGTATTTAGTATTGACCATGTTATGAATTATGATAGTGACTTTTGTTCATATATTTCTTTAGTAGCTTTCTTGGCTGTCATGTACTGGTTTCTTTGTTCTTCTTATTAGTATTTGTTTATTATTGTTATATTTTGTCTGTTTGTTTTGAAAATACTGGGGATGTTATTACAGATTGTCAGTAAATGTTTCTTTGAGGAACGATTCTGTGTATCAGAATGTCACTATCACTGTCACTGGTTCGTGCAGAGTCCCACACTTGTGTCTGAAGGGAATATTATAACAGATTATGTCCAGTAGTTGTGATGGTATTTCATGCAGTGCATTTCTTTTCTTCATAATGTGGGGTTAATGAAGCATCCTTGGTATAAAGCTATAGAGCACAGTGTGTGTGGCCCAGATCTGCAGGGAGCCTTGCCACACAGCTGAGACTACGTAAATTAAAATATTACACTGATTGTCTATATTTGTTGTGGCCATGGATGAGGTAAGTGGAATATTGGTTGTGGTCATGTTGCATAACCTTCCATAGCAAAGTAATAGGGGTGCGCGTGTATACACACACACACACACACACACACACACACACACACACACACACACACACACACACACACATGCATGTACTCAGACATACGCATGCATGTATATACTGTCTGAGTAGGGTTAGGTATACATGAATAATATAAGCACCCCTTCCCTCTCTTTCTCATTGGCTATCAAGAATATATATATATATATATATATATATATATATATATATATATATATATATCTTTAATGCAACTAGACACTCTACCTGCAGTCAGTGAGATACATATACACGATACACACATGCATGCATGTACAGGGTGTATGTCAGATCATTGAATGGCCACATTATCGAATGTCATCTCATCGACAATGCAGGCTGTCAACCCCCCCCCCCACTAATTACATCTAATTACAACTCTAAGAGCGCACTACAGTGGGGAAGAGGGAAAATTTCCTGATACCCATTGTAACACAATCTTAGTCAAAACAGTTTGACGGCCTGCATTGTCGACAAGATGATATGTTAGAAAATGTGGCTGTTCCATGGTGTGACATAGACCTGCATGTGCATGCACATGCCCACATACACACACACACACACACACACACACACACACACACACACACACACACACACACACACACACACACACACACACACACTCTACTTACCCGCAATTATATTGCAGCATTCCATTAGCCATCATCACAGCCTTCTTTCACCGATGAACAATTTAGCTTGATGACTATTATCATATCAGAATACAGTTCTTTATCTGATTTATTCAGCATTAGATCATCATGATTAGTTCTTGTAGTTGATCTGTGTTATGAAAGCTATAAATGATAACAATTGTACACCTAGTACATTTTACTGAAATACTTATATGAGTCTGGACTGTAAGATATGCACTTGGTATGAATTTAGAAATGCCTTTACTTAAGTGGGATGCACATGACTGCTTGAGAAGATGACTCAATGCAGTGCAAAGAAAAAGGAATTTGATGAAGAAGAGAAATAGTTCATGTGGGTGAGAACACCCTCCCCACTCAGTGATAAATGGGGTGTCAGAGATAAGCACTGCGGCTGATAATCATTATTGCATTTCTAGCATGCCTGATTCTCAATCTGGTGAAAAAGAGTGATTATGTTCCCACACAAAAAATGCTGTGATTAAATGGTATCAGTCGACAGTGGTATGACCTTTTAGGATATATATTATTTATAATATATGTTCATAAAAAAGGAAAGAGGGTTTCCCTGGATAAGACACAGAAGAGAGGGAAGGTGCTATGCTCGGCTACAGAAAGTAGGGAATGTGGTGGGATTTGTTCAAGAATAAGATAAAAAAACTGACTGCAAGTAGGGGTACAGAAAATGGGCAAGTAGAGGGACTGGAATTTACTGCCGAAAACTGGAAAAGGAACCAAGTTATTGGGAGAAAATAACTAGCGTGGGATACGTAATACAGTGAGAAAGAGGCTAAGCAGAAGTTTGGACTGCAGGTTAATGACTGCCTTTACTACTACAGATTAATAATCAGAGTATAGGCAAAGAGAAAGGGTAGGGGTGTGCTAGGTGAAAGACTATCTCTTGTAGAGTTTTTAATTCAATCTAAAATGGAAGCTGCTATTAAAACAAGTTATTTAGTAGGCCATATAAAATATTGTATGATAATTATAAGAATCAGTTAGATGAGATTAGCAAAGATTGGGAACAGAGACTGGAAACTCAGGTTACAAAAGAGCAGTCAAAGGACATCTGTATGACTCCCAATTATGCAACTAAGTCCAGAAGGTTTAGGACTTTTGTCTGGAAGTGTTTACAGAGGTATTTTATACCCCAAGCAGACTTAAGAGAATTTTTCCTTGGTTAGAAAGTAAATGCTGGCAGTGTGATGGAGAAAAGAAAAGTCACTGGGAACATGCTTTTTGGAGAGTAATGTGTTGGCAGATTTCAAAAATTCCCTCCAAAGTATTCTGGAAGGAATGTTTTTAATTTATTTACTTTATTTATGCTTTTTTTACCAGGTTAGTCTCTCTAGGCTAATGACCTGTTTTCAGGGGAGACCTGAGGTGGTATTTATACCACTGGGTCTACTTTGATTCACTGAAAACTCATTCCACTGAATTTCAATTCACCCTCAAAAAAATCGCTGAAAGCTCAGATCACTGAACACTCATTTCACTGAATCACATTTCAATGAATGTAAGTAATGTTGGGCAAATAAAATGTATGTGCCCTTTTCCCCACTGCAGTGCGATCCTGGAATTAGTATATATAGGTAGGGGTGGGGTGGGGTGTGGGGGGTATAGCTCCCCACCTACTTAGCTTTTATATTTATGAACCTCATTTCACTGAAAGCTAACAATATAAAATCAAAAGTAGGTGGGAGGCTATGCCCCCACACCCCCCAACTATATATACTCCATAGAGACCCATCATAGAATACAGTGCCCCATTTTGGATGTACCTTACAAGACACCTGCAACAGCTGGAAAGACCACAAAAGTACCTCACCAAGAGGATTACTGGCCTCAAACAGATGCCCGACTCAAGAATCTCCAGCTGTACTCTGTTGCATACCACTTACTCAGAGGTGATCTCTGCCTGACATACATGGCCATGTCCAACCCAGAATTGATGGACATGCTCCACCTAAAAAAAAAAAAACAAATCCTGGAGAGCCACACACTCTAGAGATATAAACCTCACCACAATGATACATAGAACATGCTGGAGGGATAGATTCCTGTCCCAGTGACTCCCCATGCTTTGGAACAGGATTCCAATATACATCAGGCAGAGCCCCTCACTAACACCCTTCAAGAGGAACCTTGACGGGTGGATGGGAAATAGAAAATTTACCCCGGAGATCACTGCAGTGGCTCTGCTGGACAGTGGTGCAGGGAACTAATGGCTCTGCTGGACAGGGGCACAGGGAACTAATCTAAAGGGGTGGCGAAAGCCAACACATTCTGGCTAGGCTTATAAATGTCCTTGGGCAGATGGCCTAGTACTTACCTATGAACCTATATAACTCCAGGATCACACTACAGTGGGGAAAAGGCCATATACATTTTATTTGCTCAACAGTACTTATATTCAGTGAAACGTGATTCAGTGAAATGAGTTTTCAGTAATTTGAGCTTTCAGAGATTTGGTGTGAGTGTTTTGAAATTCAGTTATATATGTGTGTGTGTGTGTGTGTGTGTGTGTGTGTGTGTGTGTGTGTGTAATGTCTAACTTAAAAATATCTAAACAGCATAATATTGACAGTCAAATGAATAACAGTCAAACTATCTAAACAGCAAAATATCTATACACAAACTAATGTCTTTGGAGTTGGTACATATATTTGGCAGGGGTTGTGAGGGGTGCCCCCAGCAAAAAAAGACTGACAAAATCTGATTCAATATTAACAGACTTTTTAATGGTCTTTTATATGGTTAAATTTTATCACATTTTCAATGTTTTAGGAGGGGGGCAAGCTCTCCTGCACCCCCCACACAACAGTCAGGAAAAGGCATAAACCCTTCCCCAATATAATTTTGATTTTGGCAATATTTTGCTGTTTAGATATTTTGGCTGTCAGTCATTTGATTGTTGATATCATGCTGTTTACATCATTGAAGTATACCTATAAATATATATATATATATATATATATATATATATATATATATATATATATATATATAGTTATGTATGTATTTATTATATATATTATATAATGTGAAATATATATATATATATATATATATATATATATATATATATATATATATATATATATATATATATGGTTATCTAATTTTATGTCGATATTCACATTTGTTGACATGGAAAATGGAATCCACAATATGTTGAAAACCCAAATGTTGATCCGATATTACACATGCACTGAAAAACAACCTCTTTACATACAAAACCTTAAAAAAACATAAAAAGCAACATTTTTTGCATGGGGCAACCCTCTTCACCCGTCATGTAAGGGGCTACATCCACCACACCTCCTGCAAATTATATTCAGTGATTGTACAAAATCAGGGAAGGGGGGATATTCCCAAGCCCATAGAATTGTGCAGACTTGCACACCTGCCAACCATCTGTTTAGTTAACCAAAATAGACAACTATACAGATGTCAACCAAACACACTGCTGACCAAAGCATATATAATATACACATATATACACATATACATGTATGTATGTATATAAAACACACATAAACACACACACACACACACACACACACACACACACACACACACACACGTGTATACATATATATATATATATATATATATATATATATATATATAAATGTGTGTGTGTATTTATATATATCTATATCTATATCTATATATCTATATCTGTATCTATCTATCTGTATATACTTTGTATATACATTGTTCCAAAGAATCTCTGTGTTTGCAATTTTGGAAAGTTGAGTAATCAAGCTCATGGTGTTAGCACATGATAGATGTTTTTAAAATGTGAAACTATTGGTCACATTTAGTTGAAAACAAATTGGAAAACTGCACCGAGTTCTACATAACTGCTTGCCATATCAGACCTTAAGTAGAAGCTGCAGCCCCATGCCGATTGAAATAGGTCAGGCACTTTAATCTTTATAATTAAACTCAATTTTGATCAAGCTCCATTAAACAGAGCAGAGTACAGCATTAAAAGCAGGCACATCAAACCCTAGGCTAGTGTTAGCCCGCCTGGTGCCTCTGTTTTGCTTTCACAGCAGTTTCCGATCTGTCTCTCTGGCTTGATGCACACTGCAGCTTAACATTAACTCACACAGGCCCATCAATTACGAATCTCTAAGTGAATTACTTCTACACTTACAAATTAAAAAATACTTATGAAAGGTGGTTAACAGATGGTTGAGTTAATAATGTCTGAAGCAGTAGCCAGATGTGTTTATTTGTTAATGGTCCAGTCATCCATCAGCTCTGCCCTGTGTTACTCTATACCACTGCAAGCTGCGTCACTAAACACCCCCTCAGGGATTACTTTCTAAGCTGTAAGAGGGGCAGAAAGTTCTGATGTAGCACTTTTAGTTATATATGGTGTCTTCATAAGACAATAATAATGGTCTACCTTTTGTCTCAATAACTCTCTGTCTTTTCCATTTTTTTCTCTGTTGGTTACCTCTCAGGATTAATATTTTTTACTGCTATCACTTAATTAGAAGTGGAAAGTGAAACTTTTAGACTGTAAGACCCATAGCCCCACTTGTAATTGCCAGCTAAAACCGTTGATAGAGGAGCCTACAAATAATTTCAAAACATTAAAAGAAAGGGGCCACGTTAAAATAACATGGTAATTTCAATTGAATTGTCTACAGATGCAAATTCCAAATGAATACATAAAGAAGCACAACTTCTAAATCTTTGTGTACAGGATTATTGCAAGAAATTATTTACATAAAGTTAATGAGATGTTAACAAAATCATTTATTTTCTCAGTTTTCATGGCCGCATGATAACTTTAGAATTCTTTGTCAGTTAGCTGGAGTAAATATATTAAAACAATACTAGCTGATAGGTGATTGTATTAATTCACAATTATAATCAAGAATATCAAGAGGATGAATAAGAAACAAGTGATACAAGTCATGTTCTGAATATTTAATTACTGTATTGACCCTTCATTGGCAAATGAAAATAAACTCTCAGTTTATGTTTTGTTTTCTTGCTTTGTCTGTTCTTTCTTGCTTTGTTCAGTGATCTCCTTTCTGCTCGCCGTCCGTCACAATGACACCCAAGAGTCTTTCAGAATCAGGTATTCACACACACACAAACACACACTCAAGTATGCAAGATAACACTACTGTGCACTTCAAAATAAAAACACATTCACTATTAAAGATACTTCATATCATTACTGTCTGGCTTATTTTCACAGCTGCTTTTTGTAAATATTCACAAGGAATCACCATGTGAGGAGCAGGCATAGTGCAGGTTTCAAGATATACACAGTGAAATCAGACAGAGGGAAAGCAGGTCACAGGGTGGCAAACAGAAATGTTAACATTACTTTTTTTATAAATCAGGTATGCATTTATTGCTTGTAATTTCAACTTGCACTTTTTGAGCCTAATATTTTATCTGCTTTGAAAAATAAATACGTTTACATGTGCATGTTTATGGGGGTACAGTGGGGAAGGTAGTAGGTAGGGCATATAAAGAAACCCACCAGGACAGATGCAAAGACAGCCAGTACACAGGATGCCCTTAGGATCTATGACCAGCCCAAGCAATACCAGAGAAAGTAAAAACGAGGTAGGACATAATCTGGTAGATCCAGCATGGATCTGGGAAGCCAGGCTAGTTAAATGATGTCCTGGGGAAACAAAAATAGATCTCTGCAGATGGTGGCATACTTGAAGACACTTGCTTTTTTGAAGGAAAGCCATGTCAAATCAGGATAAATTTTTAGAGAGCAATGACATCACAATATGATCAAAGGTCCATATAGACAAATATATGGCTCTCCCAGTGATAACCTATGGTTGTTAGAGTTGGAATTTCTTTAAGTAAAGCTATGCATCAGAAAATTGATGTTTTGAATTGTGGTGATACAATTTTTTTTAAAACCCTGCCAATTGCAACATCAAATCAGTCAGAAGTTAAGGAAATAAACACCCACACAAACACACTGCTCACTGGAAGGCCTAAAAACAAAACTAAAACTCAAATACTTGGGCCATATAATGAGAGAATAGGACTCCATGGATAAAGGGCAGCAGAGGCTAAGATGGACTGACAGTTTATCGAAGAAAGGAATATGACTGTGCATGACCTTAAAGAAACAGCTGTTGCCAGAGATGACTGGTGTGCTTAAAGTTCTTGAGGTCACTTGACCAAAAAACTAAGCACCAATAGCCAATAAAGGAAGTGAGACCATCACTAAAAATGTATCTATGGCAATAAGTAGTATTATTTTCAGTATACTTGTGTGCTCTTTGAAACCATTGAGAACAGCACTGAAAATTGCAGCCATATCTGCTGGTGGGGCTACTCTTCTCCTTGGGAGAGGAAATACAGCTAGAGCACCAGGTTTTTCACCTCTGTCTCAATGGCTCCAAGGATTAACAGCCACCTTATTGGCACATGCCATAGAAGATTTTCCACCTCCATGCCAAAGAACTCGAAGAAGTCTTTTAAAATCTCTGGTCCTTGTGGCAGAACCTGAGAAATAATTGAAAAGTCAGTGAACAACAGAGTGAAGCTGTGTGATGGAGCTCAATGTTAAACAATCCAACAAATTTAACACTCAAATCGGAACTCCAAGCACCAAAAAAATGTATTGGAATACTCAAAACTTTCAGGCTATTGCCCTTTCTCAGTGCATACATACAACCAGGCTATTACCCATTTAAATAACAGTTACATGTTATAAACAAGTCAACACTCAGAATTAATTTAACTTCTCATTAAAATACCTTTAAAATTAACAAAAACTATAGAAAAGTAGCCTGAACATAAAATTACTAACACAATCAATATACATACATAAAAAGTTCCTTACATTAATTATTTCAATGCCACATATTCATTGGCTTTGTACTTGGAAATTTCTTAAAATTTAAATTTAACTTCTCACAAACAGAAGTGATTTTTTTAAGATACAGTGATTAAAAAAGAAAGTAAATTATCCACAAAGATATTTAGAAAAGAGGTACAAGCAAATATATATTTACATAGACGAAGCATGCATCCTAGGCACATGTATAAAAGTATAGTTAAAGATGTGTTTTTAAGAGCTAGTAGAGTGACTACAGATGAGGAGGCTTTTACAATACAAATGAGGAAGATGAAGAATGAGTTTGAAGAAGAGAATATGAGGATCGTAATTTAACTGAAGCAACAAAATATGTTACTAGGGAAAGAAAAGGCAGAGTAAGACCTTATTTTTCACCTATCAGGGAAGGAGGAGTTTCCATAACCCATGAAATGACTACAGATAGAATGTGTTATATAATGCAGTATCATTCAAGAAATACTGGAGTTATGGGTATAAGTAAAAATAATTGGACAATATTGAATGCAATGCCTGAACTTAAGAAATGGATAGGCGAAAAACCTGAGTTTGCTGATAAGAAATGTAAAAATTTAAAACAACAGTTCTGTTACAAAGATTTGTGCCCCAGGAAAAGTAGTACAATTAGTAAAAGGGAGGGTACCTACCCCTATTATAACTGTTCTTTTTGTAAGTATATTTTAAGTGATATTTATTTCATCCATCCTGTGAATAACAAAACAAACAAATTTAGTTGTTTTGTTCTTGTAATACTGAAAATATATTTACCAAGCAGTCTGTAATGCCTGTTCTAGTTTTTTATATACAGAAATGCAATAGGAAGTTGAAGGAGGGTATGTCAGAGCATTTATCTGACAGTAGGCAAAATGTTGACGATGACTCTCTCACAAAGCATGTAGAAGAAATGGGTGTGCAACGTAATTTAAATTTAGAGGAATATAGAGAATTATACCTGGTATAAGAGAGGGAGATGTTGTGCTTGAAATGTATATTGTAGAGTTTAATTGTATTATTTAACTGGATGCTGACAGAAGACCAAGTTTGAACTTTTCTGTCAGCTAAAACCATTACTTAAAAAGAAACAAATGAATTTAAAACAATGACTGTGGTATTGAAATGATTAGTGTAATGAACTTTGCTGTGTGTATATTCATTATGTTACTAATCATATGTCCTGGCTGTATTTTTATGAATTTTAAAAATAATGAGATAGTAAATGAATTTTAAGTGTTGCTTGGTTGTTTATAATATAACACTGTAATTTAAATGGGTAATGGCTTGGTTTTATGCATGCATTAAGAAAGGGCAATAGCCTGAAAGCTTTGCTTATTCAAATAAATTTGTTTGGTGCTTGGAGTTCTGATTTGTGTGTTAAATAACTGAAAAGTTTCATAACAAAGACTTTTACATCATAAGGTAGCTGTGCGGCAGTTTTTTTTTGTCCACATTATAAATTCTGTGGGTACTACAGTTAGCTTTCCACAGTGACTGGCACTTTTCTTTTAGTCTGTTGTGCACCTCATATTTCTTTTCATAGTTGACACTGGCATTATCAGACCATATGCTTAAATGCTGCTCCAGGGCAAGGGGTGCTATTTAATAATGGTAGAAATCTGTTGTGGTATGTCATGGGGAAATTCATCAGGTTCTTCATAAATGTCCAGAAGACCATTTACCACCCTTTCTTATTTGGAAAACTATCTTACGAGTGGAAATATTTCATATTTCTGTTCTTGGAAACATCTGTTGATATAGCAAATGAAGTGCCTGGTTTCTTCAGGTCATGCCGAAGGCATTCCAAAGAATGCAGACCCAGATGGCTTTAGTCTTGGTCCTTCTTGAAAGATAGTTTCATTAAAATGTTCAAGTTCCAGTACAACTGTCTGGCCAGTTTTGCACCACAGTCCAAACTGTTAAAGGAGATGTTATGCTTAACTGCATGAAATACCTTAGTGGCTTCCGCTGCAATGATCTTGAGTTCTTGTCCTTTACGGTTTGTGTTTCTTGCCCACTTTGTCATCAGTTGACTTGTTTTTACTCACAGGATAGCAGTCTTATGTTGGTCAGCTGCCTCATGTTTTGTTACATTGTGTTTTCTTTCATAGGTGATTAGGAATTGCTTTTCACAGTACCTGCAAAATGCTTCCAGGTCATTGCATTTCTTGATGTAGTCCAAATATCCTGCCACTAATACATTCTGTTATTGACAGTAGACTGAGTTGAAGCTACTCTCTTCATTCTTGGATATGTACTTACCTGGTACACAACAAATTTAGCAGAACTGTGTTACTAGGATGCCATAACATGGCAGAACTAGCATTTGAAAAAAAAATGTAAAGTAGTTCTTCCTGATCTATGATATAGATTTATAGAAGACCTGAGTAATGGAAGCAAAACAGCAACTGGCATATATAGAACAACTGGTATTTGTGACATGAAACAATTTTGTAAACAAGTTCTACTTGATCAATGATAAAGATTTATAGAAGAGCTAAACAATGGAAGTGAAACAGTCACTGGCATTTGAAAAAAAATGTCATTTATGATAGGAAACAATTTTGTAACATAGTGCTACCTGATCTGCAATATGGATGTATTGAAGACCTACGCAATGGAAGTGAAAGAGTGATAATAAAAGAAAACACTGATTTGGAACACCATCCATCCAAATCTGGATATTCCTGAGAAGCAGAAAGTTGTGCGATATACTGTTGTATATAGGTATCAGTGCCTTCCCCTTCCTTACAGCAATTGACTGCATATGTACACACAGACACACATCTTAGTTACATTGCTCGGTGTTCAGTTGGACACGTACGCATGCATTTTTTGACACAACACCACATGGTTTTACTTATATACAGCTATGATAGAAAATACAGCAGGTAAAGCAATTATCTGCAGGTAGCAACATAAATTATATATTACATTATGTACCAACATGAAACAGTGTTGTGCCTCTTGCAATTAAAATTATGATAATGTCATTACATACACTGCACAACTTAAATCACTTAAAAAATATAAATATTGTAACTACCAATCAGTATGTGCCCAGCATAAAGCACTGCCCAAGTCTAAGCACAGGAAAATGGAAATAATATTTTAACCACTACAAAACATTTAATAAGGTGGACTGGTTAATGACATGATAACACTTTATTAAAATGTTGACATTAACACAGCTGTAACAGTAGTATGTCCCTTCAGCAGTAAAAGCCTCAACTAAACAGACAAAAGAAATAAAAAGCACCCTGACAAACCATTAAGTGATACAGCTTTTCAAATATTAAAACAAACAATACAGATTTAGCTTTGTGCCCACAGTATACTCCACATCTAAGCATGGCAAGGAAAAACAACATTTTTTTAAGGCATTAACATTATGATACCTCTAATTTACTCTACACACCAAAGAAAAAGATAAGCACACCAACAAAAGGACAGCCACAATGAAATTGATTACTGCTATACTCAAAGCACTATGGTTTATATATGAAGGCAGCATTAAAAAACAAATAAATGAATAAAGTATAAACAAATTTCCAATTGTAAACGAAAACTATCCTGAGACATTTCTACCTGTAAAAACAAAGTATCCTGAATGTGCCCCACCCAAACTAAAGTTGTATACACACATTTTCACTTTTAAAAGTACTTCTTGCAAGTCATCCCTAATGCGCCACTATAATACAGATTATAATGCACAGGTACCCCCATGGAACCCATTTGCTTCTGAACATGTTTGCACTATACCTGAAAATGTACATTTTGACTTCTTGAAAACAGCATTAAAAATAAATAAAATACACATAATTCTACCCTTACAAGCAAATGATCCTGAAAAATTTCCTTGGATTCTACCTATGAATTCAAACTTTCCTGAAACAACCACAATAACATATTTTAATAATATGCACTACTTTTACCTCTGAACATTGCCCCCCACCAAAAATGTTATATATATATATATATATATATATATATATATATATATATATATATGTATGTGTGTGTGTGTGTGTGTGTGTGTGTCTGTATATACATACATACAAACTACTGCTCGCAAGTCATTTCAAAACCACTATAGCTTCAAATAACAATGTACAGCATAAGCCTCCAAAATAAAAAGAATTATATGCACCCATTTTTTCCTTTAAAAATTATTACTTTCAAATCTTTCTAAAGCAGCCACTGTAGATTCAATTAATAATGTACAGTGCACCCCATTTACCTCTGAACATTAAAAAAATAAAATTAAAGTAAAATGCAGTATTCTCACTTTTTAAAAGTTAGAATGAAATGTTACTTGTACTTACCACTAGAAAACAGAACATGACAATTGCATTCGTTATTGGGCTGGCTGACCTCCTGTGCAGCATTCCTGGCTGGCTGGCTTACTGCATTCTTGGCTGGCTGTCTTAATTGTCTTCTTGGCTGGCTTGCTGACTGGCTGGCTGGCTAGCTCCTCAACCCTGAAAAACAAATCACTGATCTTTTCTAGAAAAAAGTGATGAAAACCCTCCTCGTCACGTTGTGACTGTTGAAGCGTCGATAAGAAAGCACTCTACAGCCTCAGACTTCATATGGCTCTTCCAGTCTCTGCCCCGTTCATGAATTGCAGCCAGTTGCTGCATGAGTTTAAACACCTGGATCTAGAAAGGAACAGCTGTGCCTGCAGGTCCAAGTTGGTGACTCAAAGGAATCGCCATGGAAAAGATGGACATAGGTGTGGCTTTTCCAAGGTGATTCAGCACTACAGAAAAGCAGGAGTTTTTAAATCCCCACTGTGTCATGCAACAGGTGATGGGTTCATTTGATCCAAGCCATGAGTCTCCCCTCCAGTAGCAGAACAATTAGTAACCTTATTTCTATCTTAGTACAGTAGAAAGTCGATTATCTGAAACGTCAGTTATCAGAATGCAGCCTTCCAAACATTTTGGGTAGGAAAAATCATAAAATGTGAATATGTATTTGCTTGTGCATGTTTTTTGAGCTTGTAGCCCACTCATGTGTGAAAAATATTCTTTATTGTCTACTGGAATTGCTAAATGGTTAGAAAGCATATTCTGTGCATGCAGAAGAAACAAGATTTTAGAAGTTTTTTTATCTGGTTCAATGTATGTTTGATTATCCGAACAGTTTGATTATCCAAACTACCCCAAGTCCCAGTTAGTTCAGATAATTGACTCTCTACTGTACTTGAAACTCCAAAGTCACTTCCCAAAGCTACAGACTGCAATTACTAAACAATGGAAATCAAAATCTAAACCACGTCAGTGAAGTACCGAATATTGCAGAAGAGATAAAATAACTGAAAGTAAGATCTCTAGAAAAGGGAAGGAGAAAATACATAGGAACAGTGCATGCTGAGTAGTGTTCAGTGGGAAAAGGAGGAGTGAACTTTAAAGGAAAGTAGGAACTGAGCAATTTATGTAATTCTGCTTATGAAAATTGTTAAAATGTATATTGCATGAAAGAAAATTGTTAAAATGTATACTGCATGAAAATCACAACGGAAATGTTATTATGGTTTGTTTTTTTTTTCTTTTTCTGTGTGTGTATTTGTGTCACTTTTTAAAAAGTGCCATGTTTAATAAAGATGTTTAAAAAGAAAAAAAATTACAAACTGCACACAGTAAGGTTTGCAGAATTATGACCAGGTCCCACAATAAATCTCTTGATAGAACTGTCTGTCTCTTTGTTCATTTCAAAGCTCTTTTACTCATATGCATCATCTTTGGTTCTTCTAGGTCTCATTCTGTTGAAAAGCAGTCAAAGGATCAACCACAAAACAAACCAGATGAAATTTCAACCACAAGCAAAAAGCAAAAGAAGCATTTTTACAGGGGGTCAGGTACCCTGCACCTTCTGTGTGGCAAGCTTTGCCCACAGCACAAAGCCGAAATGTTTCTCAGGGTAAGTAACCACTGGGCCAACAAGGGGAGATTTACCTTTTTCACCACTGTAGTGTGATTCCAGAGTTGGTATATTTAGTTGGGGGGGGTAGGTTGTAGATGGTGCAGTGTGTGCTTGGCCCAGTGGTTACTTACCCTGGGAAACATTTTGGCTTTCTGGTCATTCATTTATTTGAAATTTCAGTGTTCTCGTCTCAGTCATCTGGTCTGTGGTTATGCGGTATTTCGGGTATGTGAAGTAGACTATATATATAGGTTATGCGGTATTTCGGGTATGTGAAGTAGACTATATATATATATATATATATTGTTGGGATGGGAGGGTGGCCTAATGGTTAAGGTGTTTGCCTTGCAAACACAAAGTGCAGGGTTTGAGTTTCACAAGGGATAATTGGCTAGGCTTAAAATGGCTCACAAGGGCAATTAGTCTAGTACTAATCTATAAACCTATGAACCTATATATATATATATATATATATATATATATATATATATATATACACACACACACACACACACACACACACACACACACACATTACTGCCACAAGCACGAGCACGGAAAAATATGCAAAGACTAAACAAATAGTAAACTCACTGTACTGATTCTCTGGTAAGAAAAATGACTGATAAGTTACAGACCAGGCATTTCAGTTTTCTTTCAGTTTACATTTGACCAAGAGTAGGGCATCTCTTATATTCAAATCTCTATGCTTAGACTGCTGTGCATCACTTTTGTCTGTGACTTGCTGATAGAGTTCCTTTCTATTTTACCTACTCAATTTTGTTTACATAGGTTCATAGGTGTGTACTAGGCTAATGGCCCTGGAGCCATTACAAGCCTAACCCGATTACCCTGGCATCGTGCCACCCGGCCTTAGTTCCTAGTGCTTCTGTCGAGTAGAGCCACTGGAGTGATTCCCAGGGTGAATATTCTATTTCCCATCCACTCTGCAAGATTTCTCTTGAAGAGTGCCAGTGAGGTGCTATGCTTAAAATGTATGGAAAGTCTATTCCATAGCATGGGCAGTCTCTGGGTTATGAACCTGTCCCTCCAGTACATTCTGTTGATTGTGGTAATGAGGTTGAGGTCTCTGGAGCGTGTGGTGTGGAGGGATTGGGATTTCTTTAGATGTAGCATTTCTAACAGAGCTGGGTCAGACATGGCTTTGTAAGTCATGCAGAGATCGCCTCTAAGTAGGCAATATGGGACAGAGAATAGTTGGTGTTTTTTGAGTCTGTCCATATAGGACAAGTGTTTAAGGCCTAGAATCCTCTTTGTGAGGTACTTTTGTGGCCTCTCCAGTTGTTGCAGGTGTCTAGTGAAGTACATCCCAAATGGGGCACTGTACTTGATGATTGGCCTAATGAGGGAAGAGTAGAGGGAGACAATGACCTCTTTCTTCCTGGATGCAAAACCCTTAGTAATGAGATGTGCCACACTGAAGGACTTTCTGACCACAGTGGCAATTTGCTGTTCAAAAGAGAGGTTGCTGTCAACCTGTGTTCCCAGATTTCTTATAATACCTTCTGTGTTCAGTGGACTACCATAAATGTGGTAATTCATGGGAACCGGGTTTTTCCCAAGGGAGATGACGACACATTTTTTGGCATTGAGCTTAAGGCCATGGTTCTGACAACAGTCGTTGGTCTCATTGAGGCCTTTCTGTAGGATATCAACATCACTTGGGGAGTTAATAATAGCTCCCAACTTGCAGTCGTCTGCAAACTTTGTCAGCTAGAGTCCCTTTCTGTTGGCCTGGACTTCAGAGAAGTAGATACCAAACAGGAGAGGACCCAGGACCAAACCCTGTGGGATGGCAGTCTGACTTTGAGTCAGCTACTTTCACACTGTGGGTTCTATCTATGAGCCAGTTTGCAACCTACCTAGTGATATATGGGTTGATGCCTAGCTTAGTGAGTCTTTCTATGATTCCTGAGTGGGGAATGGTATCAAAGGCCTTGGCCAGATGAAGGTAGGCTGTATGAACCACCTTGCCTTCATCCACTGACTCAAAGAAGTCAACCAAGTTGAGCAGGCATGCTCTACCCTTCACAAAACCAAACTGTGTAGGATCCAGAGTTTGGAGATTCCCTATATACTTGTTTATTAGGTCCATGATGATGCATTCCATAGCTTTGCATATCAGACTCATCAGGCTAATGGGGCGATAATTCCTGGGGTCTGTAGTTGCTCCTCCTTTGTGGAGAGGGATGACTGTAGCAGTGTGCCATTCGGTAGGGACAAAGCCTGAGGTGAGGCTGTGATTGAACAGGGCACACAGATGAGGTACCAGTTTACTCTGCAGTTCATATAGAACACAGCCAGGAATATTGTCACGTCCCATAAAAGCTGTATTCTTGGCCTTGGACAGTGCTGTTATAACCTGTGCAGCAGTAATACTGGGTGCCTGGCAATCTACTGGTATTGTGATTGGTCCTTTGAGGGGGGAGAGAGAGAGGTAAAGTTAGCACTGAAACTGTCGGCCAGTATATTGGCAATATCTGTTGGCTCAGTATAGGATGTACCATTGTGCAGTAGCTCAGAGCAAATCTGGGTATTGCCGTGGAGATTCTTTACATAACTATAGTAGGCATTGTGGTTGTCTTTACTATCTGCTGCAATTCCTTTTTCATAGCTAGCTTTAGAGGATTTGATGAGAGATCTCAACCTTTTGTTGAGGCTGATAAGGGAGTTTTTTCAGTCTTGGGACTTCACCTTATTTTGCATTAGTTTCCTCCTTCACTTGTAGAGTTTGTTTATAGCAGGAGAACACCAAATTGGCTTCCTTTTTTTTGCGGAGAGCATCTTAGTTCTACTGGGTATGGCGAGATCCATGCATTTGTGTACATGTTCATACAGTGCATTGGTGTATGATTTGATGGTCATGCAGCTATTCTACATTTGGATGGGTGCCGTGAAGTTAGCCACCTCTGTTTTTAGGATCCCAAAGTTAGCTTTAGAAAAGTTTTTCATGGTGGTTACCTTTGTGGGGTGGGGGTGGGGGGTGTGGATTTCCAAGGTGATTAGTTTGTGGTCGGATATAACCAAGGAGGAGTTGACTATTGGTGTAGAGCAATGGTCGCCCATGTTAGTAATGGCCAGGTCAAGGATGTTGCTACCTCTAGTGGGGGTAAGAATGAGCTGGTCCAGGGTATTGGAATTAATGAATTCCAGAAAGTATTGGGCAAGTGTATTGGTACATGAGTAGTTTTCTCAGTTAATGGAGGGGTAGTTGAAGTCGCCCAGTATGAGAGTGTTCGGTTGGACTCTAATATTCTCTAGGGTGCTTAGGACTGAGTCTTCGGACATGGCTGGGACCTATAGCAGGCTATGACCTGAATCACTGTCTTACCCAATGTTAGCTGCACCTGAAGTATCTCAGATGTGTTATGTTGGGCTACCAGTCTGGAGGTGTGTGCATTCTTTATGAATATGGAAACACCACCACCTTTGGAGCTTTGATCCAAGTTCTAGGGCCAAAAGGTGTGGAATGAGTTATAGCCTGGTAGTGCAGGGGTGCTTTCTGCTGCCTTGAACCAGGACTCTGTTACAGCACAAATGTCGATGTTCTCCATTTTAGGGAGTACTTCAAGTGAGTGCATTTTGAGATTTAGATTTCTAGTGTTGAGCAGTATGACTCTCAGATTGCATTTGTTTGTAGCTGTTATGGTGGTAATTTGGTCTTTGGAACACCACCTAAAAAAGGCACTATAGGGGTTGAAAGAGTGTTGGCCAGTATCCAGAAGCCCAGGTGTGACAGATGCAGGCCATCTGTGGCAAAGCATCGAGGTCTGTCAATCATGTCATCCCAGGCAGACAGATACTGGATCCCCTCAGAATGACACCAGAAACTTAGCCAATTGCTGAAATCAATCATTTTCTGCTTGTACTGTGGTATCATTCTGGGTGATGGTAGGATACTGCTCAGGGTTAGGGTCTTACCTACCTGGGCTACATAATCTCAGAGCTCCTCCATGTCTTTTTTCATGTAGTACAGGGAGGTACGTCTCAGGTCATTCACACCCACATGTACAATGACAGAGTTATATTTGTACCTGTTGTTGAGGGACCTGAGTGCGTGAGTTATGTGGCAGATCCTGGTGCCTGACAGGCAGCTGACTGTTACTTTCTCCTTATTCAGCCTAGTGAGTGGGACATCAGTGTGCCTCACTATTGAGTTGCCTATGACTAGTGTGTTGGGCATGCTGTTTTGCCTTAGGGGCTTTGATTGAGTGCCACACTGTTTAGGAGAGTTATGTGTCTCGTGATTAGTGTTGTGTTGTGGTGGTCGGGTGCATTTCTGCCTTGGAGGTCTGTGCTGTTTGGGTAGATTTTTATTGAGATCCTCCGCAAAGGTGGTTGTGTCATTTGTGTTTTTATGTGAAGGCAGTGCTGGTGTGTTTTCTGGAGGGCTCTGTGTTCCATGTGGTGTGGTGCAAGTGTTGACCTTCTCCTCTTGACCAGCTATTGTGGTCTTGGCTGGAGAGTGTGTGGCTTCTAATTTGGATATATGAGTGCATCTTTCACAAGTCTGAGTGTTGGGGGGTAAAAAGAGAGGGTTGTCAGTGTACATGAGGCAGTTTCTATATTGCTTCAGGATTCCCAAGTTCACCAGGTTGATAGGAGAAAGCACAGGGAACTGACCTTTAGATATGCCTGGAGGGGTGGTCATTAATAAGTACTGGAGCTGTTTCCATGTAGAACGTTTTGTGCTGGTAGCACTTTTGTGTGCTATAATAATTGCTACAAGAAATCTGGTAAAGTGCTAAACTAATAAGCTAGTAAAAGTGCAGGAGTGGGAAGAACTAGCAGATCTAAGGAAAAATTGAAGACCAGACTTTGGCACCACTCAGAAGCTTACAAACAGTCCTGGACACAGCAAATCTGTATCTGGACTAGATTAGTTACAGGAAAGGTGGGAAATAAGCGCAGATGTGGGCTTTTAAACCAGAGAGTTGAAAGAGATGGAAAAACTGCCCAAATGGCCAATAACTACAATTTCTGGGCCAGAAACCACTCCTCTTCTGGCAGATAGGCTACCTAGTGCTTATCTCTCCCACTGATAAGCTAGAAGGCTTTCCTCCAACACAGAAAGGCTTGGGGGGGCTCAGAAGCTTGCAAACATTCCTGGATACAGCAAATATGTACCTGGACTAGACTAGTTACAGGAAAGGCTGGAAACAAGTACAAATGCAGGCTTTTAAACCAGAGAGTCGAAAGAGATGGAAAAACTTCCCAAATGGTCAATAACTACAATTTCTGGGCCAGAAACCACTGTTGTGGTAGATAGGCTACCTAGTGCTTACCACTTCCACTGATAAGCTAGAAGGCTTCCCTCCAACATAGAAAGGCTGGGGGGCTCAGAAGCTTACCAACAGTCCTGGATACAGCAAATCTGTATTTGGACTAGACTAGTTACAGAAAAGGTGGGAAACAAGCACAAACATGGGCTTTTGAACCAGAAAGTTGAAAGAGATGGAAAAACTGCCCAAATGGTCAATATACTAAAATTTCTGGGCCAAAAACCACTCCTGTTGTGGTAGATAGGCTACCAAGTACTTACCACTCTCATTGATAAGCTAGATGGCTTCCCTCCAACACAGAAAGGTTTGGGGGGCTCAGAAGCCTACAAATAGTCCTGGATACAGCAAATCTGTACCTGGACTAGACTAGTTACAGGAAAGGTGCGGAACAAGTGCAAATGCGGGCTTTTAAACCAGAAAGTTGAAAGAGATTTAAAAACTGCCCAAATGGCCAATAAACTACAATTTCTGGGCCAGAAACCACTCCTCTTGCAGTAGATAGGCTACCTAGTGCTTACCACTCCCACTGATAAGCAAAAGGCTTCCCTCCAACACAGAAATGTTTTGGGGGTGCTCAGAAGCTTACCAACAGTCCTGGATACAGCAAATCTGTATCTGGACTAGGCTAGTTACAGGAAAGGCAGGAAACAAGCTTAGATTTTTTTCAGAATGCCGCTAAAACAACACTAAAAATAATTCAAGTGCAGTGCAAGCTTGCACACTTGAATGTGTAGCAGATTAAAGCAAATACAGTTTAAATAAATGCAATTTATTTGAAATGTATTCTGAACTAGAGATTTTTTTGTTGGTAAAGTGCAAGGGGAGGAAGGAGAAGCAGAAGATAATTCAAGGTTAAGAACCTAAGTGGATTGACCTTCTCAAATTTCCTCTCTGTATTAGGTAGAATGAATACTAGACTGGAAGGAATGTCCCAGATCAAATTTACTTTAGGGGCGGGCAACTGCAAAGCCACCAACTATAACAAACACCACAGGAATAGGGTGGGTGGGCTGGAGAAAACCAGTTTCAGAACAGCTCAGAAACAAAACAAACAATGTCAGCAAATATATAAAATAATTCAGGCAGCAAATATAAAAAATAATTCAGTCAGGCAAAAATTAAGACAATGCAGAACTGAAATGTTAAAGTGCCAAGAATGATACTTATCAGCGATATATTTCCAGATTGTTTGAGTGTACTCTTCAGTCAGAACACAAGGTGTTTCTAACAGTGTATGCAGAAATTTACAAACAGGGGCTATTTTTAAATCAGCAAGTCTTGAAGCAATCAGATAACAAAAAAGCTGTTAGACCAGTTTTATAAACTTTAACACCACAACAGGAATAGGGGGCAACCAGTTTCAGAACAGCTCAGAAACAAAAAACAATGCCAGCAAATATATAAAATAATTCAGTCAGCAAATATATAAAATAATTCAGTCAGGCAAAAATTAAGACAATGCAAAACTCTGAAAAGTTAAAGTGCCAGGAATTATACTAATCAGCGATATATTACCAGATTGTTTGAGAGCACTCTTCAGTCAGAACATAAGGAGTTTCTACCAGTGTATGAGGTTGTAAGAAATCTGTTTGGTCTGGTGTTTTTGTTCTGTGTGAGAAGTAGACACATAAATTACCTAGGCTGCATATTTCACATGTTTTTTTCATTGGTTAAATGTCTCTTTAGTGACACTTAAATACATAGTGAATTTCTAAGCCTTTGTCTTTTCTAAAAAGATTTCAAGCCTGCATAAACTAAAGCACTGCTGGTGATTCCCTGCTAGTTTTTCTTGCCCCCTCTCCCATTTGTTGATCTCCTTTTTAAACCTGATGATTTTAAGCTGCCTAACCCTAGTGTAAATTGAGCTTAATAAGCTCTTCCCTTTCTACACTGCTGTTGATATTTTGAATTATGTATTTGCCTTTCCTTGTACTTATATTAAAAAAGTGCATTTTGCCACATCATTGTCTGTGCTACTGATTTACTTAATCTGAATTCATTATCTAGCTAGCTGATGGATAAAGTAGTGTATTTTTACACTCTAGCAAACACGTTTTTACATCAAAAAGTCAGTGGATTTTCTGTCTAGTGCACTGAGAGGTTACCTGGTCTGTTTAGGTTGGAGAAACACTTGAGATTTCTGCATGTAGTTTTATTGGCTGAATGGCTTATTAATCAGCTTATCTTGTTTTTAGCGCCTTTATAAATTCTATACAGTTGAGTCTGTCTTGGCTCATTTATACAAAGCAAAGTACTTTTATTAAATAATCGGACTTTTATAAGCTGTTTAATGTACACTGCTGTATCTATGTCTTTAAGTTTGTTTGTGGTAGCATTTCATATCTTTTAAGTTTGTGTGTGGTAGCATTTCACTCTGGACACTTCTTTACTCTGCTTTTACATTAGGAGGACTGGGATTATTCATCTAGTGGTAGTAGGTGTTTACCTGGTTCATCTGATCTGGGAAACACAGAAAAGGGCTCTAATTATTTTTTGCACTTCTTTTATTTACTGTGACTGTACTTTAGCAGTTTCAAAAAATGGTACCGCCTGCTGCTGCTTTAAGTAGTTAATTGCACTGTATTACATTGTATCTCTTAGTTGTAGGACTGTTAAAGGTAGTTTGTGTGGGCTTGTTACACTTGGGCTCCAAACCCTCTATTCTACATTAAGAAGGTGTTTTTCTACACCGTTGTGGCAGAATTTTGCTGATCTAATCTGCCTGAGTTGGGGATTGCTGGTGGAAAGCTTATTGTGTGCTTTCTTGTTTGGTAGTTAGCTTAAAACTTGTTTCTCTTTGCTCATATTTAATCCTCCTGTGTGTGCAGTGCTACTCTTCACACAGAGGTGGTTAGCAGTGCCCTATACAGACACAAAAGCCAGAAGCTCAGTTTTTTCCTGAATGCTGTCAGTGACACCCTTCCAAGCCTTTCTGCTCCTCTAGGAGCAACTCACATTAAGCAGTGTTGCCTTATTGATCATTTTTAGCCTACACAACCCTTGGAGCTACAATCTCAGTCCTGTCAAATTAACCTACTCCCGTCCCTAATAAAACATACAGTAAGAGCCTGTTATCATGGGTAGGCAGTTTCCCATCATCTCTCTGGCCATCCTGATAGACATGGGCATCTTCAGGCAAATCAGCAATTGTCTCATACATACTGACAACCACTTAATCCTGCAACAAACAAATACTTTATGTGAGAGCTATAGTTAGACTATGAAATTGGAGGCAAGACTCTCACATAAGAACAAATCAAATGCCAAGCAAGTTGTCAGCACACACACACACACACACACACACACACACACACACACACACACACACACACACACACACACACACACACACACTTCGCCCACTAAATAAGGACACGATACATAAACCCACACATGTGGAAGTACTCACTAGTAACTTACCAAAAGATCAGAGGCCTGCCGAACAAAAGCCACTTACGCACATAATAATGCAAACAACAACCACAACACATAACACATACTCCAGTGTCTCAGCAAATAAGCCCATAAGGTGTAACACCACAAATCCTAATGTAATGGTCATAGGTAACTCCATTGTGAGACACACACGTTCCCCTCACTAGGCTGTATAAGGAGCAGGTTACAATTAGCTGCCTGTCCGGTGTCAGGATCTGTCATATCACTCAAGCACTCAAGTCAGTCAATCACAAGAATCCGTATGACTCCATCATAATTCATGTGGGGCTGAATGACTTGAGACACCTCACTGAACTATATGAAGAGAGACATGACTGAGTTCATAGGTTCATAGGTAGGTACTAGGCTATCAGCTCAAGGGCCTACATAAGCCTAGTCAGCAAGGTTCCATGGCTTACACCACCCAAGAAAGTTATTTTCCTGTGCCACTGTTGAGCAGAGACACAGAAGTGATCCCCGTGGTGTATTTCATATTTCCCATCCACTCATCAAGATTTTTCTTGAATAGTGTTAATGAAGAACTTTGCTTGACATAGATGGGTAGCTTGTTCCAGAGTATACGAAGTCACTGGGAAAGGAATCTATCCCTCCAGCATGTCCTGTTTATTGTGGTGACAAGGTTTAGGTCCCTAGAGCATGTAGTTCGGAGGGATTGGGATTTCTTTAGGTGTAGCATGTCCAACAGCTCTGGGTTTGACATAGCTTTATATGTTAGGCAGAGATCACCTCGGAGTAGGCGATATGCTACGGAGTAAAGCTGGAGTTTTTTGAGGCGGTCAGTGTAGGGCATTTGTTTGAGGCCAGTAATCCTCTTTGTGAGGTACTTCTGTGGCCTTTCCAGCTGCTGCAGATGTCTTGTGAGGTACATTCCAAAAGGGGCATTGTACTCTATAATCACCAACCTTCCAACATAACAAAATCCTCTCTAGATAAACTCAGGGTACTGCTGCTTAATGCTAGGAGTCTAAACAAGAAACTGCACTTTCTGGAAGCACTCCTCACTTTGGAAGATGCTGATGTCTGTGCAGTCACCAAGGCATGGTTCAAAGGGGCAGAAATTACCCCAGCCATGCAGGGCTACTATACCTTCCATACGTTCAGACCACAAACTGAGCATGATAGAACCAAAGGAAGAGGTGTATGCATCTTCATTAAGGATAAGTACTTCTCTAGACTGGTCAAACAGTATGAGTCTCTTGAGCTAATCCATGTCCAATTAACTATAGGCAAAGCTCCCTACCACATCATAGCTAGCTATAAATCCCCCACCATGAAACAAAAAAAGCATACCGCATACCTGGGATTACTGGAGTCACTTGCCATACAGCCCGGCACCTTACTCATAGGTAATTTTTATTATGCTACAATTGACTGGGAAACATACATGACCACAAACATGCTGGCTCAGAGGTTCTTAACCTTTTTCAATTCAAATGCTCTGGAACAGCTAGTCAGCGCACCCACAAGACGCTCAAATGTCCTGGACAAAGTACTCACTAACATGGGAGAGCACCCCCCTCATGTGATATACTCCCTGGTAACCTTAAATCAGTGTTGTTTGGTGTAACTATAAGACCAGATACCCCATCAAGCTCAAAAATGTTTAAGAATTTTTCAAAGACAAATTACTTCCTACTAAGTGATGGTATAAGATGTTTCAAAGCCCCCTCAAATGTAGATAACAGAGACTCCTATGCAGAGGTGTACTCCAAAGCCCTATATAACCACATAAGCAACTGTATAAATTTGGCAGTACCTAACTGGATTAAAACTAGATCTTGCCAAAAAAGCAAGCCACAACAAGAGAAAGAAACTAATATCTAAGAACAAGAGGGAACTGGCTCAGCAGGGGAAGAAATCCCTCTCTGGCTTAAACAAACAAATTAGAGATCTTGTCAAGTCCCCCAAAGCTAATTACAAAGTAAAAATAACTTCCCTACAAGGAATTCTTTAACTACATCCAGAATCTAAAAGGGAATACTCAGCTATGTGCTAAACTGGTTGTGGATGGCACCACCCATAGTCAACCAGAGGTAATAGCCAACCTGGTAGCTGACAGATTTGGAACAAACGTCTCCCCCCATCCTCTCCAGTCATATCCCAAAGTATACCTGCCACCATTCCTCAGTCTATTATCTCAAGGGAGCAGATCATCTTGGTGCTTTCCAAGGCCAAAAACACAGCATCAATGGGACCAGACAACATCCAAGGCTCCTTTTAAACAACTTAGAACATGACCTACCAGACCCACTTGGATCCCTGTTTAACCACAGACTTTGAACTGGCTATGTTGCAGTGGAATGAGGACAGCAACAGTAATCCCTCTGCACAAAGGGGAACCATCAACTGACTCTGGGAATTATAGGCCTATAAGCTTGACTAGCCTCATGTGCAAGGCCATGGAAAGAATCATTATGGACCTTATTAACAAGGACATAGGTTATCTCCAAACTTTGGACACAACCCAGTTCGGATTTGTTAAAGTTAGATCATGCCTGTTAAACATGGATAACTTTTTTGAGAAAGTCACCAAGGCCCTGGGCATGGGAAAGATAGTGCATACCCCCTATCTTGACCTAGCCAAGGCATTTGACACATTCGCCCACTCAGGTATTACAGAGAAACTCTCCCAATTGGGAATTAACTCCTACATTAGCAAATGGGTAGCCAAGTGGCTGACTGATAGGACACATTTTATCACAGTGGGTGACTTCACCTCTAGCAAAAGAGTGGTCACCAATGGCATATCACCGGGTCCTGTGCTGGGCCCCTTACTGTTTGGGATTTATCTCTCAGAAGTCCAGGCAAACTTGAGTGGCCTGTGGCTGACCAAGTTTGCTGATGATTGCAAATTGGGAGCAATTATTGAGTTCCTCCAATGATGTTAATATACTGCAGGCAAGGTTACTGCAGACAAATGATTGGTGCCAAAGCCACAAATTAAAGTTAAATGCAAAAAAAAAAAAAAAAAGCATTTTTATTCCCTTTGGGAAAGCTGACATCCCTGCTACTTACATTATAGCGAGCACCCCCTAAGGGTAGACCCAGTGGTAGTGATCTGGATACTCAGGTTGATAGTAGTCTGAACTTTGACCATCATGTATCTACAGTAGTAAGGATATTCACATTTTATAAGTAAAGGCATTGCATTTAGATCTAAGGATGTTATAATTCCATTATACTCGGCCCTCATCAAACCAGTAATCGAGTATAGTGCTCCCTTTTGCATGTACCTCACCAGACACCTGTATAAATTGGAGAGGCCACAGAGGTTTCACCAAGAAATTACAGGATACACAAAACAAGTCTTACATGGAAAGACTGAAAGCTCTATCAATGTATTCTGTCTCCTACAGGTTTCTAAGGGGTGACCTGTGCCTGGCTTACAGGGCAGTCTCTGACCCAGCCCTGATGGAAATGCTGCACATTCATAAATTAAACAGCATGAGGGTCACTCGCTCCAGGGATATATACATCTCCCAGAGACTGCCACTTCTCTGAAATAAGCTTCCAGTTCATGTGAAACAGAATGCCTCCCTGACCCTCTTCAAATGCAACCTAGAGCAATGGATTGGTGACTGCAAATTCACTTCTGGGATGGCACCCATGTACCGCCTGGATAGAGGAAGTCAGTATTAACTACCATAGTCCTTTACCTCTGTGAACCTCCCTCATTTATCCATCAACAACTGGGGCAACTCCTGATAAATATAGCTAGGCTTGTAAGGGCTCTAAAGCCATTAACCTGGTAACCTTCTATGAACCTATGAACCTATGAATCTTGTAATGCCAGTTCCTTGTTTATTCCATTCCTGTAAGGAATCACAGTGGCCTGTGATGATCACCCTTTACTCCTTGGAATGCTTTACAAAAGTATCCTCTGTTTTTAGACCCACACTATCGAATACACACCCATTTGCTTTCAAGATCTAACACTGAAACCTTTCTTTTCAATGAAGCAAAATGTAATTGCAATTCGGGTGTTACTTAAATATGTGCTACCAGAGTTGCTCTATAATAAAAGCTTCCTTTATATCGGATTTAATTTGACTTGCTTATCTTTTGTGAGTTACCCATATTTAATTTATTTATTTATCTAACTTAGCTGACTGCAAAAGTCTGACTAGGATAGATACCCTATTTTAGCTGAGTCCCAGGGACAAAATCTCCAGTATTCACATACATAGGCAATATACAGTATATTTTCATTTTCCACATTGTATATAATATTTTCAACTTGTTTATATATATATATATATATATATATATATATATATATATATATATATATTTGCAAACATAATTAGGTATAACAGATGATTAATGCTAACCTTTTATCATACAATTTCTGCCGACTGGAAGAGGGGAAAATAAGACATTACCTGTGAAAGTTGTTGTAGACAGAAATACAAAAAAAAGAATGAGGGGAGACAAAGATTGACATTTGGGTTGAAATTAGTAAGTCATAATACAATGAGGGTGAATGAGGATTAAGTAGGAGTAGGTAATTAAGAAATATAATCAGTTAAATGTTTATGGTAGTAGATGGAAAGTGTAATAATCACCATATAGGAATTTAATACAGAGCAGTTATAATTTTGCCAGATGTATTGCAGCTTGTATTTTCTTCAGGATTAGAAATTATCCAGGTGTAAAGCAAGAGCAGAGCCAAATGCTTTTGGATGCTGTTTTAGTTGAGTTGAAAAGCACTTGTTTTCTGTAAGCTTTAACTCTACTGCTATGAAGTTCCAGTTCTGAGACACAGTGAGAAGAGAATGAGTTTATGGCAGAGTTTTTTTAGTTAGTTACAACTAGGAGAGATTTGTTATTGGACCATAGTGTTTTGTTGTGTGGCAGTAATATGCTTTTTAGAGAGGGGCAAATATCTGGGTTGTAGATAAGTTTGTGGGCAGTGGTGAGTTGAGAGCAAGTTAGCTTATTTGCTGTTCTAACCTATTTGGCTCATTTAGGGCTGTACAGTGGTGGGTTTCATGAGATGAATATGTGGCATATCTTGCTATTTTATTATAGCATGCATCAAGTTTGGACTTGAGGGTATTGTTAAGATTAGTGAAGATTAGTGATGTATACAATAACTGCGGTGGTGGTGCTGCGGTACCGTTGTCGCCTCACAGTTAGACGTTGCCCTTTCAATTCTCAGTTAGAGTGTCTTCTGTGTGACGACATGCATGAATGGGCGTTCCTTCCTTGAAGGTTGTGCATTAGGCCCGGCAAGCCAGCACGTAAAACTCTACTGCCAATCATAAGCGGACCGGAGTTCCGCTGTGGCGACCCCTAACTGGGAAAAGCCAAAAGACACAAATCAGTGATGTATACAATAAAGATGGGAGTAGGTAGGCTGCTGCTATGGATTTTCTTTTTTCTCTCAATTTTTTTTTATTTTTCAAATACATTTGAATGAATTCCATAGTATTTATACATAACATCTTAAATAACTATATACATTATTTGCATTAGCCTGATGCTATAACAAATTTTAATGTATACAGTTACATTATAAGTATGTCCAATCCATTATCAAAGTGTCTGATCAATTATTGTATAGTGTCAATCAAAGATAATACTTTTCCCCAAGGGTTGTTGATAAATGGCTTTGGATAAATTCTTAGTTCTTTCATTTTGATTTCCAATAATGCT
Source organism: Protopterus annectens (assembly GCF_019279795.1). NCBI lineage: Eukaryota > Metazoa > Chordata > Ceratodontiformes > Protopteridae > Protopterus > Protopterus annectens. Next base: position 1,027,165,383 of record NC_056748.1, on the reverse strand, counting down.
GTGGTCTTCAGTAGGCTGTAGAAGTCTTCCAAAGTTGGTATTGCGTTTGTATTCCATCTTCTTGTTATACACTTCTTTGAAATTGCAAAGTATAGTCCATACTGGATACATGTTTGACCTATTCAAATGAGGACCTTCATTCACATTTAATAATACAAGAGCTTTAGTTAAATAAAATGATTCATTAAATAAAGCTTGTAGAAAATTATTAATACCATTCCAAAATGGCTTAATTTTAACACAATCAAAGAAAATGTGGTTGCAATCTGCATTGTGTACTTACTCACATCTCCAACATATTCCTTTTATGGAAGAACTAATTTTACTGATTCTGTCTGGGGTTAAGATTGCTCTATGCAAGCATTTCCAATTAAAAACCTTCCAGTATTGTGTAAAGGATGCATCTTTTATTGATAATAAGATATTTGTTTTAATATCTTCAGTTAACTGTATTGTGTCCTTTTGTTATATAGTTCCAATATGAGGTTTTGGGTATTGTTTTATAATTTGTCAATATTTTGTAAAATTTTGAAATGCTGTTTCCCATGTCAAAGTCATTATATATGATTTCATGTATGTATTTCGTAAATGTAGGCATTTCTTTAAATGAAGAATTATTAATTATTCTACTTAAATCTTGCAAATATGACAGAATACTCTGTAAAATTAGCCAGTCCTTTTGTGGAATTTTGTATGTTGTTTTTATTACTTACATATCTAAATCTTTTAGTTATTTGATACATTGGAGCCAACAAACAAATCCTTTCTGTTCCCAGGAATTAATAATTTTTCTGTATATTTTATGTGGAAAGTTCTTTGTGGCTATAAATGGTGTTAAAAGATCAAACCAGATTTTTAAATCTATATTTGCATTAATAATTTTCCTAAATGAGTCAATGTAATAATTAATCATATGAGTTTTAGTGGGCTAAGTTATCTTATATTGCATATTAATACATATGTGCCATGGCAAATTTTTTTTATCTATTTGAATTTTTTTGTAAATCAAATTCATTTATTGATATTACAGTTCGTAATTATTGCCAATTTGCAGAGTAATTTGGACTTATATAAACATAAAAATCTGGATGAAAATATCTGAATAAATTCAAAAAATACCAACACTAGGGTAGAGCTGGTTTAAATCCTTTTACTTCAAGATCTGGTACCTCGGCTACTTGCCTTCAACGGATACATCATTCAAAATGTAACTGTCTTAAATGCATTCCAAAAAACCATCAATCATTCAATTACATTTGATTGACAATAATTAATAACATTTGCCATTGTGTAACATTTAAACCTAAACATTATTCACAATATTATTCTTTAATAAAAAATATTAACAATTTTATTTCAACTCTTAATAATATATTATTTGATATAGTTTAAACTATTCAAAATAACTAAGCAAGCTGTCATCATCACATTTAATCATGTTCTACCTGTAAAACTTTTTTTCAAAAAATAATTAAAACTCCATTAGCAAAATTCATAAGCAAAAGTGCATAGGCAAAAATACAAGATTAAATTCAAAACAGAAACTATGAAACCAAACTGATGCAAAAAAAATCATCATATAATATATCATCCAACACTGTGCAACATCCTAATACACTAAATTCACTTCCAAATTGAGACCCCTCGGTGAAAGTGTCTTATAATTTAAAATGAACTTGCTCTCTAACACTAATAACTTCATAACTACATCGCCCCCCCCCCCCATGGAGTACAGGCTGGGCCAGGACAGAAAAGAAAAAACCTGAAGTGTTGCTATTGTGCACTGTCAAAAAATGCTCAGCAACAGGACTTTTTAGATTACCATTTCGGATGTCCCTAAGTTGTTCTAAAATCCTGATTTTTACTGCTCTTTTAGTCTGTCCAACATATCATTTGGTATCAACACAGTCACAACCAATGGCATAAACTACCACACATGAGTGACAGCTAAACTTTCCCTTATATACAGATTTTCTACCATTCATCCAACCTCCCATCATATTCTTAACATGAACAAACACTTTGCAATGGCCACAAGTAAACATACCACATGCATCCTGTTGAATCTGACCCTGGGCCATGTTCAAAAGCTCCTTCGAATTAGCATATCGTCCATAAGAGAATCTGACATATCCAGGAAAAAACCTTCCCACATGGGCATCCCCACTTATTATATGCCACGATTCCAAAATCATTCTCCTCATGATTTCAGAGAAATCAGAATATTTGGAAACAAAATAAATTTCTCTTTCCTCCTGATTGCCTAATCTAACATTAGCATGTTTGCTCCTGCTAAACTTAAGCACGTCCTTCTTACTTAATATCTTCTCATCATAACCTCTTAAACATAACCTCTTTTTAGTATTCAATAAAAATTGCATTTTACATGCTTCATCAGAGGTATTATGAGCTATGCGTTTGAATTCACTCACAGGTAAAGATTCAAGTAAATGTGGAGGATGCATACTGGATGCATGCAAAAAGTTGTTTGCAGCAGTTTCCTTCCTGTAAGGTCTAAACTGAATTTTCTCACTATTGTTGAGTCCACATAAAACTCAACATCCAAAAATATCACCTTAGAATCCCCCTTACCATAGAACATTTCAGAACATGTTCAGTGGTGTTTAAATGGGAAAAAAATTCATCAAACCTCATAGGGTCACCTTTACACAAGAAAATCAAACCATCTATGTATCTCTTAAAAAATACTACATTCTCTTGAAAAAAACTAGTACCATAGATTATTTTTTTCTCAAAAAATCCCATGTAAAGTATGGCATAAGTAGGTGCATATGGTGCACCCATTGCCATCCCTCTGCACTATAGGAAATACTCTTTTTCAAAAGCAAAATAGTTGTGACTTAGGCAAAACTTCAGGAGTCTTGTCACATAAGTTGTCTTAGGTCCATCACCCATACACTCCCAAATGGCTTCCAGCCCCCATCTCAGATGAATATTGGTATAAAGTGAATTAACATCTGCTACCACCCAATAATAATCCTCACACCAAGGAATGTTTCTTACTTCCTCACAAAGCTCTGCAGTATTTTTTGCACGTGCAGGAACTTTTCCCAAAATGTTTTTCAAAAAGGAATCAATAAACAGGCCTACATTTTGTAAGTAGGAGCCTATCCCCGAAACAATAGGTCTTCCTGGGGGATCTGTAAAGCTTTTATGTAATTTAGGCAGGGCATAGAAAATTTGGACTTATTCAATCTGAGATTGTTTTAGATATTGATGCTTTGTTTCTATATCAGGAAAGATAAATCCTCCCTGTTTCCATGGTCTGATATGATGTATTAAAGCTATTCTGTTTCTTTTGGGAAACCATAAAAATTTTATTAGGCATGAGTTTATTTCTTTAAGTATATTCCTTTCATGTAACAGTTGAATTGCCAAAGCTATATATAGGATATTGCGTAGTAAAACCATTTATATTAACTGTAGTCTATCTTCAAATGTTAATATTATTTTGTTCCACTTTTCCACATAGATTTTAATTGTATTGATATTACTGTAGTTTTTTGAGACTTGTTCATTATTATCCTTGCATAACTCATTTCCTAGATATTTTAAGGTAGATTCTTGTTTCCCCATGATGTGATCCCTCTTAGTCTGCAGTTCTTTTCTTTATTTAAAAATAAAAATTTTGATTTTGATTTATTGAAATGGAGTCCTGAAGTCATGTAAAATTTGTCAATTAATATATCTAATTCTTCTAATGTCTCTTTTGCATTAGATAATGTTAGCAATATGTCATCAGCAAATAGCATTACTTTAGAATTGTATTGTTCATAAACATCTATTCCTTTGATTTTTATATTGTTACGAATTGAATCTGCCAATATTTCAATAGCCAGAGCAAATAGAATCGGTGACATGGGACATCCTTGTTTAGTGCCTTTTATTATATATATAGATTCAGAGGTAAAAGGACCTAACTTGACATACGCTAAATTGTTTATACATATATTCTTTAGGAGATGAACAAAGGATGCAGGAAATTCAAATAGCATTAGGATTTTGAACAAATAATCCTAGTTTTGGGAATCAAAGGCTTTCTCTATATCTAAGCCAGTTATGAGTGTTTCTTTATTTTCTTTATTAACATAATCTATAAGAGAAGGTATCCTTTTAATATTCTCATGTGTGTGTCTATGATATATAAATCCAGTTTGATCATTATTTATTGCTTTGGATAGTGGTATTTTCATTCTGTTAGTTAATATTGTCATAAATATCTTATAGTCATTATTCAATAATGATATAGGTCTATATGAGATACAGAGGTTTGAGGATTTGTTTTCCTTTAGGATTGGTGTAATTAAGGAATATCTCCAAGAGGGTGGTATTAAAGCTTGTGACTGAATTTCTAATAGAGTTTTATGGAAGAGGGATAGTATCTTTGATGGAAAAAGTTTATATATTTCCATAATTATCCCATCTATACATGGAGCTTTATTATTTTTGCCCTCTTTTATTGTAGCTGTAATTTCTTTGTAGGATATGGGTGCTTGCAGATCTAGTTTTAATATTTCTGGTATTTTTTTATATTAGAAATTTTTCATCTAGATTTAATTGATCGATATGTATATTTTCTTTTTGGAAATGTTCCATATAGTGATTTCTATAGGCATCAAGAATGTCACCTATATCCGAGACATTTTTCCCTTTCTTTTCATGGAAGATACTTTTTTTAATGTTATTAGCTTTTGACTGTATTTTGATTCTTGTGGATAAATTATGTTGATGCTTGGAATAAGTGGCCAAGGTATTAATTTTTAGTTTTTCTAAAGCTAAACTAGTTTTATGTGTTAGAATTTCATTGTATTTATTGTTTAATACTTCTACTATCTTTTTCATCTCCAAGTGATTTTTGATTTTTTCAGCTTTTACTGACAAAAGTTTGGATTGTAGATCTAAAAATTCAGAATCCCATTCTCTATTTTTTTATACTAAGTTAGGGCTTTACCATATATGTAAGCTTTTAATGAGTCCCCTATCATTATTTTGTTTATCTCTGTGGTGTAATTACTATCTAAGAAGAACTGTAATTCAGATAATAACCAGGGTTTGAACTCTTTAATTTTAGTTATATCTGCTGGAATTCTGGAGTTAAATATTAATGGTTTGTATCCATTTTGAAGTTTTAGTATCAATGAATTGTGGTCTGAAAAGGGGCAGGGAGTGATTGAGAAATTAGTGATTTTAGAGTGTAAGTCATAGGCAGCAAATATTTTATCTATTCTAGGATGTATCATATATAAAGCCTCAGTAAAAGATTATACCACACAGTTATTTAACATATTCACTCTTATTGATGAAGTCTTTCAAAACTTATTACTTAATATAAATAGATGGTAATAATATTTATACCTAATGTTTATAATACAATGTATTTTACTGGATATATCAGAAGTTATATTTCATTGTTTGCCAGCATTTAAGTAATCACTTTGTTTGTTACTAACTTACTTAAAGCATCAAGTTTGTTTTATGTGAACATTGATGAAAGTTAGTGCATTTTAATTATCAGTGCATCCCTCTTCCCCCATTTCCTACACATAATGATTTTTATATCTGTCATTTCTTATCATAAAATAAGTGAAATTATAGATTAAAAACAACAAAGTCACTTATTGTGATTATTACAAGTTCCCTTTCCATATTCATAAATTGCCATTTTATGGCATATACTGAAAGTTTTTAGATTTAAATGGCAACATTCTATTTTGTATAATCAGCAAAGGTTAAAATGAGTGATTATTGTCAATTTGATACTATTTGTTCAGAAAGTGATTGCTACATTCTGTGACTTTCCTAGCTCAGGCTTCTATTGTTTCCCTTGAACAACTTTGTCAGTTCGATGTCATGTAAAAAACATTAGTTACCTTGGTAACAGCTTAAGTATTATATATGGTCAAGATGGGTTACAAGACCACAATTCAAGTTAAAGCAGTTATATGACTTGTTATGCACATTTACATATATGAGAAAATCATCATGCTTTCCCTTGATGTTCAGTATAATGTATGCCATTTATGACAAGTTAAAACAGTAGTATTATTATACACAAGCCCATGTTATTAAACTGTCTATTGTCAATTTAATACTATTTGTTCAGAATATGATTGTTGCATTCTGTGACATTTCAAGTTCAGGCTTCTATTGTTTCTCTTGAACAACTTTGTCAGTTTGATGTCATGCATAAAACATTAGTTACCTTGGTAACCACTTAAGTATTATATATGGTCAAGATGGGTTACAAAAACTACAATTCAAGTTAAAGCAATTAGATGACTTGTTATGCACATTTACTTATATAAGAAAATCATCATGCTTCCCCTTGATGTTCAATGTAGTGGATGTCATTTATGACAAGTTAAGACAGTAGTGTTATTATACACAAGCCCATGTTATTAAATTCTGTCTTTAATATCTAAATTCAGCAGACTGCTTCATCTTATTTGACGATTGTATATTTTATGTCTAGATTTACTAAAATTATACATTACATAACTATTGTGTGTTTTTTTTTTTTTTTTTTGGCTGTTGCTTAGTTATTTGAGAGACCACAAGCTGTAATGCTTATTCTTATTATTAGCTCCTTCCAGGCATGTTTATACAGTCCATAGACTTTAAATTATGAGACCCTTCTAGTTTCTTATTTGTTATAAGCATATTTCTATCCTTACATACACACATATCAGTATGTCAAGCACGGGTAACAATGCCCATCCAGTTTTGCCAGAATACCATTCACTAGTTCACGTGGTGTGTTTCTAGACTGTTCTTAAAATATCCAAACCAATATTTTTCCTTTTTCATTTTACCAGCCTGTTCCATGTAGTGGCCACTCTGCCAGTGAACCACTCAAAACACCTTCCATTCCCACAGATATTTCCATGAAGGAAATCTGATGACTCTCTAGCACTTCCCGGCAACCCCAAACACCCCTAGAATCAGCTATCCCCATATGCCCAAAATGTCTGAGCAAGCTCACCTCCCAGACCACTGCAAAGGGTACTGCACAAGACCAAGTGCTCTTAGTCTTTCACAATAACTCAGACTTCCACTCTTAGGTACGTCCTTAATGTGTTTGGACCAAAATACATTTTAAATATAAAATTGCGCTTATTATTTATTTATTTTTTTTATCAAAAATCAACTTAATGAGCTAAACAAAATGTTGGGAGACTATCAATATGTGTACAAGTGGTTTAAAACAGCCCTTTTAATATATATATATATATATATATATATATATATATATATATATATTTTTTTTTTTTTAAACCAAAAACTTCATTGCCGAGAATCATCTCGGAGGCTCCTCAGAGCCATTAAGCATTATCGTCACTCTGTCTCCATTACCATAGCAATCTGGGAGCATCTGTTTCTGTTAGTGTCTGTGTACTGCATATCAGAGACTCGTGATGCACCTGAAGCAAAGTTTCACTTCACTGCAACTTCAAGCCTAAACTCCCTCCCTTTCAGTGAGGCAGCAGCCAGGAATAGAACAGAGAGCAAACAAATCAAAAAAAAAAAAAACTCCTAACAAGCCACCACATCAAGCGATAACACATTCTTCCTACCTCTCACTCAGCAGATGTATAAACAAACTACTCTCTACCAAAATATCCCAAATCACAGTTTTATCCACCCCCTTCCCCTGGATCTAGGCTAAAACACCAAATGTCTCTTCCTAATACACAAGCATCAGTAAACCTCAATCAAAAGCCACAACCCACAACTTCCCGGAGACGAAAGCGGCAACATACAACAGCTGCCAAACACAGCTGCATCCACTTCCCCATGTCAGGCTTAATCAAACAGCACTCAAAGCTATGATACCTGCCATAACTGATATTAACTATGTTTAGACAGAATAATAATGACATTTGTACTAGCTGCCAGACATGGCTGCATCCACGCACACCATATCAGGATTGATCAAACAGCACTCGTAGCTATGATACCTGCCTTAGTTGATTTTAACTATATTTAGACAGAATAATGATGACATTTGTACTAAGAGTTTGCTACTATTACTTACCAGGATATACATGACATTTCTAAATCATACTTTAACTGAAGAAGGCATTATTCTCCATGACAGTATTTTTTTTCAAAACACTCTACTGTTATTGCTATTATATATGATGCTAATTTGTTACATTTGAGTCTGAACTCTGATGAATTGTACCTTTGAATTAGTTATTAGTTACTTAAATTATTATAAGTAAAATCAATGAAAAATGAACAAGGTAAGTATTCAATGAGTTCAAGCAGGGGAATAGAAACTTCTATGTTTGTATTATATGTTGCTTTGTTTGGCTTATATATAATGTAAATAGAAGCCCATCTTGACTTATCTTTGTTTGTGAAGAATTATTGGACTCTTTGAACATTCTGAATAAATCATTACTGTTTCTCAGTTGTTTAAGAAAACCTTTTTTTTTAAATAAAAACAGATGACAAGTGATGTACTATATCAGTTGATACTTTGAGAGATGTAGTTGTAAGAGTTATTTTTTGGGACAGCTATCTTGGAGTCAATTTTTTGTTTCTTCTTTCTAGCATCAGTCCAAGGATTTGCTTCTTTTTCTTCTTTTAAGAGTAGGGGCCATCCATTCCATTTCTTCTGGGATAGACACTATGTTGTTGTTTTTGATGAATATAGTAGCTTCTTCTAAGTCATTAAAGGTTCTAATCTCATTGGCAAAAAGTACTTTTATCTTGGCTGAAAAGGCCAGCTGTGCTTTAATGTTGTTTTGTTTTAACAGTTTTATTATTGGCCAGACTTTTTTTCCTTTGTTCTAGTATTCTGGAAGAATAATCATTGTCAAACCTTATCGAGCTTTGACTGTATTTTAAGGATGATTTTCTCCAAGCAGATTTTAATATTAGTTCCATGTCCAGAAATGAAAGAGATTTTATAACTATGGATCTAGGTGGAGTATTTGTTGAGTTAGAAACAGGTTTCCTCAGTGCTCTATGCTCCCTTTCAATTCCAAATGAAATTCCCTCTTTCAAGTCTAAAACTTCAGGAATCCAGGTTAAGAATGAAATAATGTCTTATCCTTCAGTGTTTTCAGGCAGACCAAAGATCCTTATGTTGTTTCTCCTTTCCCTGTTTTCGAAGTCATCTATTTTGTTAAGCAGCCATGTATTCTGTTTGGGTCTATATTACGAAAGTGAAAAACCCTATGCGCGAATACCAAAACATCGACCCCTATACCGCAAACCACGAAAATCCCGAACACACTAAACAGGGAAAAAAAAATCAAACTGTCATAGTCGGCCAACATCACCACTAGCTATATACTACCTACCCAAATAAAATAAATAAACCACATACATACACTAACCAAACCCTACTTCTAACCTAAAGTAAAGCACAAAACCCTACTTCTAACCTTACACTAAACCCCACATACACAACTAACTATGCACTATCCTTAACCTCCTAACCCTAAGGTCCGTAACTACCGTGACACGCCCCTACAGACATACACCCAAACAAAACAAATAATCCACATACATACATTTAACAAAACCCTACCTCCAACACTACTAAACCCCACATACAAAACTGTCTATGCACTATCCTTAACCCCTGCCTAACCCTAAGGTCCATAACTACTGCACACTACACCTACGAAAATATACACAAACAAAATAAATAACCTACATACATACATTTAACAAAACCCTACCTCTAACCCTACAGTAAATCTAACATACATTACTCATCTAAGCACTTACCTTAACCCGCACCCTATCCTAAACTCCGTAACTATCCAACACTTACCTTATGCAGCTAATCCACAGACGGGCCAACCATGGAAATTCGATATTTTCATTTTCGCGGTTTTCGACTTTCGCTCTAAGTCCACTTCGCGCAATACGGTTCAATGTTTATGTATTTGCGTAAACGTCTTTTCGCTTTCCTAATATAGACCCTTCTGTTTAAGCAGAAATTCTTTTTGGAGTTCTTCCTGTTTGAGTCTCCCTTCAGTGTCATTTAGAGAAGTCTCTATATTTGTTATTTTTGTATGGTGTTGCTGTAATAGTTCCTTAAGAGTATCAGCCTGTTTTTGAGAATTTAATTTGAGGTTTTCTAAGTCATTTTTAAAGCCACCCATCTTCAAACATAGTTCCTGTAAGGTAGATGTCATCAATTGCAGTTCTTTTTTCAAAGCAACATCTGGATGAGAATTCCTTGAGTTGTTCTTATTCAGTGACTCGCTATGGATTTTCTTGTTAACTAACAGCTAGCCTTGATATGCCATATTAACTTGCTAAACAATAGTTTTCTTCTGCTAAAAGTTTTGATTTAATCCAATGTTTGGGCTTACTACATTCATCCCCTGAACCTGCTCAACATACTAATGAACTATGTTTCAGACAATACCCACCTCCACCATCAAAAAGCTTCTCCTCAAGCTAAAACCCACTACCCTTGCCTAAGATAATTTACCAGCAAAGAATACATAACCTACCCTGTGTCTGTACTAATCAACTGCTCAGTGAAGGAATGCTATATCCCAAACTCTGGAAAACATTTACATATTACCTCCACATAAAGGTGCCAGTTCCATAGATCACTTCAGTTATTGATTTATTGCCATTGTCACCTCTTTCTAAAGTACTAGAAAAATGTAGTCATACTCAACTACTTAACTTTGTTCTGACAATAATCTCCCATCTTCCACACAGCATGAATTTCAGTTACATCAGAGAACTATCACTGCCTTCTTTACCTTATCACCTCCACTAACCAAAGGAGAAATGAGGCAACCCCATATCCACAGTATTCTTAGACACATCAAAAGCAATCAGTACTGTATCCCACCATCTTCTGCTGAATAAGCTCTCTTCATTGGTATTAGGCCCAACAGGTCTCTCCTAGTGTAACAACTATCTCACTGGCAGACAGCAGACCATGTGGCAGTGACAATCAGACAACCTCTACTTTCTTACTGTAGCAGTAGGTGTCCCCTAAGGGTCAGCTCTGGGCCCATTTCTTTTCATCAAGTTCATAAACAATTTCAATACTTCAAGTAAACATGCTACCATCATCTAGTATGCAAATGGCCTAATGTGCCCAGCCAAGAATCTGGAAAAACTGTAAAAGGTAACCCAAGAATCCCAACACTGGTTCCATGACTCACAACTGCTCCAACCCCAACCCCAACCCCAAAACAATCTAAACTAGTCCTACTCATACCAATTCACTTCACACAACAGAAGAATCTCTTCAACTTAACCTTAAAACATAACCATACAACTTACCAAAACCTAAATAATGATCTACACAAAATTTCTAAGCATCATGATGAAAATATGAAATGCGACTTTCATCTAAATCAGGCATTAAAATAAGGTAAGAGAAAGAGGACAGTATCCTGGCAGTGGGAGCAACAAAATACAAATTTAAAGCACCGGACATAGCTGATAAGGAATGGGAAGACCCTAATATGGGAATAGGCTACGGGGAGATAGTGTTTAAAGGTCAGAACACAGGTAGTGTTGGGAAGCCTGATAAGGGAAACAAACCAAACAGATATTGGTGCATACCTGAAAAGGACTGGCCATCTTTGATAAGATGGGTATCAAGCTTCAGAGATGCTCTGAAATGGGAGAGACATCTCATAAAAGGGTTAAAAATCTACTTAATGAAGGGGATTAATAAACAACATTTTAGTAACCAAAATGAGAACAGAGTGGGCAAGGCTGTTGGAGTAGTTATAAATGAAGATTGCTTGAAAGAGATATGTACTATGCTAGCAAATGTGGTCAAATCAAGAAAGTTCTGTATTTTTTCTGGAAATGTATCAATAAGTATTTTTGTATCCCACAGAGATTTAGTAAGATGTTTACAGTGGAGGACATGACATGTTAGAGATGTAGGATAGTGTTCTGGGAGACTGGAAACACATTTTCTTGAGATGCCCATAACTAAGTCAGTTTAGGATAGACCTGGCATCATTGGTAGAAGAACTGACAGAGGGAAAATCCAGTTAACTGAAACAATATTTTTTTTCTAGATATAAAAGCAGAGGGAGACGAAAGGAGTAAATTGTAAGAGATGCTCTGGAAACTAATAGTAATGGCTACAAAGACAATAACACAGAAGTGGGAAAGATAAGAGCCCCCATACATAGAAGAGGTGAAATCTTTATTAGCAGCATTAAGGGAAGAAGAGAGAATAAAACTGGAGGGGGAAAGTTCTTGCCAAGATGGCTACCTTGACTTACATATGTGGATAAATCAGTAGGTTAGAGTTAGAGCAGAAAAGAAGACAGAGGGAATGGCACTCTTGCACCAACAGCAACCATTATGCAGTTCTGCTCTCTGTATTATTCCTTGATATTTGTGCGCCTCCTTGCACAGTACTACTGCTGCATTTTTGTTCTGTGCTCCAAAAGCATCTTTCCTGTTTGTTGGACATTCATGCTACAGTAAAAGCTGTATAGTGACCACAGCTCTGTTGCTACAGTAGGGATTCATCTTCTTATGTCTTTTAAATGTGAAGACTCTCTTCTGGTGTGATATTGTTGCCATGGCAAGTTGCATTCATAGCACGTGGTGATGCAGCATTTAAGACCTTAGTTCTCATAAAATGCATTTTTTAGTCTCCATGTCCTATTTCCACTGACATCTGCCCTTTCCCCCCACAAATCTTTTTGTTGACTTCCTGATGACACATTTTTTTTGACTGCATAGCCAAACTAACCACAAACTTTCCCATCTTCTCTGCCTCTCATAGTCTCCCATCTACTGCTTTTCTAGACTATTTTTGTATGGCAATAGCTATCCACTTCCAAACTAAACCGCACTACCCCAGAATTAGTAACACCAGAAATAATTAACTTGTGCTAGTTTAGTTCCCCCCTTGAACTGTACTGCCATTTACTTAACTGCAGTTCATCTATTCTCTTGGTACTCTCTCCATATCACTTACCTACAGTTTGAGTAAATTGATTGTTTGTTTTTGTTTGAATTGCCCATCTTCCAGAATCTGGTTGAGAGACCTGTCAATCACTCCCACATGACTCCTCCTGCAATTAGTCCCTACCCTCCTCCCCCACTAGGAATGCATAGGACAAAAGTTATATAAAGGCCTGTATTCTCTATCTGATTGTTTTTCAGCCCACAACCCCTCCTAAGAGCAGCTAAGGGCAGCTAATAAGTTTCTGCCCGCTTTCCTCCCCACCCTGCCCCCAATTCCCACCCAACCTCGGTGGTCCTACCTTTATTAGAACAAACCCCTCCCATCATTTTTACCACCAACCACAACACTACTCCCAGCTCTAAATCCACCATCTTCCCACTACTACCCCTCCTCTTCTGCTAACATGAATAAGCATATCATACTTATACTCTTTGCATACCCTCTCCTTGCATATCTTACATCTTACCAAAACTCCATTATACCCCCACTCACCACTTCCACTGTACAACTATTCACTCCATCACTCATGATTCACCCTCACTCTGCTCCTCTCCCACCAACTCAAGAACCATCCCTATGCATCCTCCACATATTCTATCAACTAAAATATTAAAACTAAATGCATCCCTACAAGTTAACAAAATAACCCTCCCACCACATCTGTTAACGACTGCACTCAGTCATAAAGTTTCCCTAAAATGCAAACTCTTTCACAAACTGATAAAACTAATAACCTCATGCATATCAAAACCTGCCCTCAGTGGAGGCATCCACCCCAACCCTGGCCCCTCCATCTCCAACCCCACTTTTAATAATCAGACTAACAACCAAATCTCCCAAATCCCAGCCAGTAGAAAACCAAATGACCTCCTTCTGCTAAGCCTAAATATCAGAAGTATAGCCAACAAAGTCCACAAACTCCATGCCACCATAGACTTATACTCCCCAGATATAATCATCCTGACAGAAACCTGGCTAAAACCTCACATTACCAGTGAGCAAATCCTCCCTAATGGTTACAACATACTATAAGACTAGATGACTAAACAAGAAAGGAAGTGGTATAGCTATAATATTTAAACAGCATCTAAACATCCACATTCTAAACTCATCAGCTCCCCAAATTGCCAGTGACGAAATAATATATACCAACCTGAAAATAAACCAAAATAAACCATCAACATAATAGGATGCTACTTCCCACCTGGCCAAAATATCCCTCCACTAGAAAACCTCCTCAGCTGGACTACCTACCATCTCCCTCAAGAGACCATAATTTTAGGTGACTTCAATATTGATTGGCAATCCTGTTGCGGCAACCATCCAACCCAGCATCTAAACCTTCATGGCTTCACCCAACTAGTCCAGTCACCAACCAGAATAAATAAAAACTCCAACAAGCACATTACCCTGGATTGAATACTAGTTAGCAAAATTCCCCAGTCCTATATAGCAGGCTTCCTATCAGATAGCCTCAGTGATCATTCCCCAACATTCCTACTCAAAAAACACCCATACCAAGTTAAACCTGTCATCTACCATCAAATACGTAAAAAACTACACTTTAACCCAATCACATTCATCTCATCCCTCAAAGAATGTAACTGGCACCCTCTAAATTACCTCAGCCTAGATGACGCAGTCCAATTTTTCAATACTACCTTCCTAAACATCCTAAATAACCATGCCCCCATAAGACTTACCAGAACCAAAGCCCAACCCTCCCCATGGCTACAGAAAACCACTAGGTCAGAAATAAAAAACCGAGATAAAGCCTGTGAACACTGGAGCAAAACCAAAACCCGCTCAGCTAGACAGAAATTCCTAGAACTACGCAATAGAGTCAAAAAGCTAATAAAGGAGGACAAAATCCAATAGTGCCAGTCTGCCCTCAACTCCTCCCAACACAACCCCAAACAACTCTGGACCTCCATAAACTCCGTCCTCCACCCAGGTAAAATCAATACCCCTACACCTAACATTCCTCACTCCTTAAAAAATATTACTACCTCATTCAACACACATTTCACACAAACCATATTATCACTAGGTAGACAACACAACCCCCTCCCCTACACCCCACAACTTCACCCAGTAATCTCCCCACACTCTTCTCATTTTCTCCCATTCCTACTTCCAACATAAGAAAACTCTTAACTAAACTTAAACCCACAAAATTAGCAGCAGACAACCTCCCAAGTGAATTCCTACAAATTGCAGCTGACGCCCTAGCCTACCCAGTATCCATCTTGATTAACCAATCTCTGTCAGAATGCTATGTCCCTACACTATGGAAAATATCACACATCATTCTCCTTCACAAAGGCGGCCCCTCCACAGAACTAACCAACTACCGCCCCATATCGATTCTATTTCCACTCTCCAAAATACTAGATAGATGCATTCACTCTCAAATCTCAGACTACCTCTTTACTAACAACCTCCTTTCTAATAGTCAACATGGTTTCTCACCAAACCATAGCACCACCACTGCCTTACTCTCTTTTACTAACACTATCCTTCACCATAAAAACAATGGCCATCTCTCCTCTGCTACTTTCCTAGACCTATCTAAAGCATTTGACATGGTCCAACACAAACAACTCCTCTCTGTACTCAATAACCTATCCTTTTCTCAATCAGTCACCAAGTGGTTTCAAAGTTACCTGTCTGACCGCCAGCAATCTGTTGTATGGCAAAATGACATATCTCCCCAACTACCTGTCTCTATTGGTGTTCCCCAAGGATCCATCCTTGGACCCCTACTCTTCTCTATTTTCACAAATAATCTAGCCTCTGCCACCAAACATGGCACAATCATACAATATGCAGATGACTCAACCATCATCTGCTCAGCCCAGTCCCTACCCGAACTGCAAAAGGTCACACAGGATGCCTTTTCCTCTGTTGAAACTTGGCTATCCAATGCCCAGTTAATACTCAACCCAAACAAAACTAAACTCCTCATCTTCAAACCCACCAAACATACTCAAAACAACTCTGACTTTAACATCACAGCAAAAGACAACACCACTATCTACCCAACAGATCACACCAAATTGCTAGGAGTCAAAATAGACAACAATCTCAAATTTGACATTCACATATCCATGACCATAAACAAAGTCCACCAAAAACTAGGAGCCTTATACAGAAATAAGCAACTCCTCACCAATAAAACTCGAGACCTGCTACAGCAAATTTGCACCTTATCTCCACCGTACTTTATGCCTCTCCAATATATACCAACCTAAGGCAATGCGATCTAAATAAACTCGAGACCTGCTACAACAAAATCACCTAATTCGCCACCGGGGCATTCTACCACAGTCACCACTGTCTCTCACTTATTGAACTGGGCTGGCTAGAACTCCCTCACCTCCTTCAATGGTATCAACTCGCACTCACCCACAAACTGGTTAACCAACCTCTAAAGGTCCCATCCCTCCAGTATCTACTCCAACCCTATCTCACCACCAGACCACTACGATCCAGCAACAAAAATCAATTACAGGTTACTAGAGCCAATAACATTGCTGGAGAAGCACTATTCTCCAGCGCTATAACCAAATTATGGAACACCCCCCCCCACACAATAACCTCTCTACCATCATGCACCCACTTCAAAGCTTTACTTAAAGTGCACCTAAAAACATGCTGGCTATGCCCTTGTAACTCTCCCCTCTAACTTCTCCCACTCCATCTACCCTCTACTTCTCTTCCACCCCACAAACTACCTTTGATTACAGCCAGCTCTGATACTTCCATGCCTATCTACTTATTATATTGCAGTAACTTCTTATTGTAACAATTGTTAATATCTGCTATGACTTTGTGGATAGAACAGATGCTAGTTATCTACTGAATGTACTATGTTCTTCATCTGTAACTATGTTTGTAATATTTTAATTGCTAGTATTCTTCATCTGTAGCTATGTCTGTAATATTTTAATTTGTGGAGCTTTTCTCCCCGGGCCTCCGCTGAAAATGGACCTGCGTCCAGTCAGACATTCCCGGTCAGCAAATGTAAATAAATAAATAAATAATAAAATAAGTTTTCCCTCTAACACACCACCTTTCAGTCTTAAACCTTTCCCCACCAGCAGCATAACAAAACTCCTCCTTAAACTAAAGCCTTGCTCCTACGCTCCTGATAATCTGCCTCCATCCTTCCCTAAGATGCAGACAGAATTGCCCTCCCCATTTCCATTCTTATCAACAGGTCCATCCAAGAAGCCTATGTCCCCTCACTCTGGAAGAAAGCTTTTGTCACCCCTCTCCACAAAGGTGGCAATAACACAGACACTACTAACTTCCTCCCTATAGCTAATTTCTCATCTGGTTCTAAAATCCTTGAAAAGTGCATTCATCGCCAACTCCTGCCATACCTAACACACAATCGTCTTCTTACCTCAACACAATATGGTTTCAGGCCTGGCCACAGCAATACCACTGCTCTTCTGTCCTTCCTTGACACCATTAATCATGCTTGCAACTCTAGAAATATCATATACACCCTTTACTTAGATCTCTCCAAAGCCTTTGACACTGTCTCACATCCTCTACTCTTATCTCAACTTTCCTCTCTCAGTTTCTCTCCTTCATCCATAGCCTGGTTTACAAGCTGTCTCTCCAACAAGCTGCTAAATGGAAACATTCCACTTCATCCTTTCTTAAGAATCCCTCCATTGTCCCCCAAGGCTCTATTCTCAGCCCCTTGCTTTTCAATATTTTAATTAATAACAAATCCATAGATAATGCTACACTGATCCAGTATGCTGATGATTCCACAATCATTTGTACAGCAAACTCTCCTTTGAACTCCTTCAAAAAACCCAAACAGCCTTCTCCATTACCAAAACTTGGATTCTAAACAACCACCTTGCTCTCGGTGCTAACAAAACAAAAATCATGATATTCTCTCCTTTGAGAAATTTCACCATAGACAAAAGCTCCTTTAAAATAAAAAGCCACAATAACACTCTAATCCATATTGTACCTCACACCAAACTACTCGGAGTCACCATTGATGAACATTAAAAGTCAATATCCACATCCAAAATAATATCAAAAAATCCACCAAAAACTAGGTCTGCTGTATAGACAAAATTGCTATCTAACCACTTCTACCAGATCTAGTCTAGCCTCCTCCTACCTGCTCCCCTCACTTATGTATGGTGCTCCTCTACTTACTCATCTCCAACTTAGCCTACAAAAACAAACTGGAAGCCTGCTATAACAAAGTCTGTAAATTTCTACAGGTTCCAAATACTCCACCCATCACTGCCATTCACTCTACTCCCTAAACTGGTTTGAGCTTCTTAATTACCTGAAATTCTTACAATTCACCACTGCTCACAAACTCATATTCCAACCCTCCATCTGCCCCTCTCTTTCATCTGTCTTAACCCCTTACCTCCAAACAAAATAGCAATGGTGTCACTGTTCAATAGTATCCAACAACAACTCTATAACACACCAAACACTTTACTGCAAAGCTTTCGGGTCTACACCCTTCATCAGTACATTAACCCCTTACCTCCCCAGTCATACTCTTAGATCTGAAAACCTAAACCTTCTTAAAATCTGTAAACCCCTTCGCCCTCCTGGCCAATTACTTCTATCACACTCCTTAGCTAAAGTATTGAATTCTTTCCCCCCTCCCTCCGCTGTACTCACAACTACTCTAATTTCAAAGCTCTCCTCCATTCTTATCTTACCTCAAACTGGGACTGCTCCTGCTCCCTTCCCACATAAATTGCACCGTTGTCTCTTTCATACCTCCCTTCACTAACATTATTGTTAGAACAAATACTAAATTTGTATAAACACCTTATGACTTGTACTTTTAATTATATTATCTGTATTAGTTTTGACTTTATCTTTATTTTAACATTTGTGTTCTTTAAACGTATACTCCCTGATTTTGTATTTGTATTTTGAATTGCATATTTATGCTTTTGTATACTGTATATTCCATACTTTACTTATAGTATATTCTGTTAACTGCTTTTGGAACTTTTCTCCCTGGGCCTCCCCTGAAAATGCGATCTGCTTGGCCCAGTGGACTTCCCTGATCATCAAACTGGAAATAAGTAATAATAAAATAAATGAAGCACTTAAATCCTGCTGTAAGACTTGTGGTAGGTGGCCCCCTCCCTTTTCAGAGAAAGCTCATTTTATCCATCCCCCACATGGTGAGATGAATAGCCCTCCATTCATCAGGGCAAGCATTGGAGAGAGATGTCATATGTGTGCTGTGAGAGTGGAGATTTTAGGAGTAAATTAAAGGAAGCACTAAAATAAGTAAAGGGAAAATTATGAGTGTGACATTGTATGCGTTACTGCATCTAAGGACACACTCATGCCAGCTCCTTCCATTACAGAACAAATGGTAGCCTGCTGAAGCTACTCACCAGTCTCCACCAGGAAGCAATCAGGACCTTCCTGCCCACCCCCCAGTGTGGGTGGGATAACCAAAGCTACACAATCCTTACATTCCTTCCTACCTGGTTCACTGGTTATTAATTTGACTCAATCACAGGAGTCACAGTTAAGGCCAAAATGCATTTCTCATGGACAGTGATCAGTACAGCCACAGTCGCTCAGTGCTTCATTCAGAAACAATATTCCTTACAGCCACCGTTGACTCTCTTAGTTTTCATATGATCTTTACATTCTCTTGTATTTCTAACCTTCAACAGTGGAAAAAAATCCAAGCCTACCATTTTCCACACTTTATGTCCTTGTCTCCATTTGGATTTCTCTGTTGCATTCTCTGATCAGTACAGCAGTCAAGCATTTAGTGTTGCTTCCTTATAGTTTTGTTTGCTCTCTGAGCAGTACAGCAGTCAAGCATTTAATGTTGCTTCCTCATAGTGTTGTTATCTGGTGTGGTTCCTTGGTGGGGTGCCTTCTGTATGGTGCCAGCATACCCTCCCTGCATCTATGTGGGTTTTCACTAGGCCCTCATTTCATCCCTCATATCAGACATGTAAGTAAATGAATTGGTGATCCTTCAAATTACCCACAGGTCTGTATATGGTGTACATGCATGTTCCTCCTGGAGCTGATGGGTATCCTCTGTAGGATCGGTTCTCTGCCAAGACACCCTTTGCTTCCTAACATAATTTCTGGCTTCTCACAATCCTCAGTAGAATTAAGCAGGTATCAGAAAATGAGTGAACTAATGAATGAATGAATGACAATAGCAGTCTTTTAACTGAAGACAGACAGAGATTATCTAGCAGATTTTTCAATGTCTTGACGTGAAAAGAATGGGCCTTGATCTTTTACCCAGAATAACTGTGATTTCCTGAAAGGGAAATCATGATCTCTGTAATTTATGCAGGGCACCAGCATGATTCTGTGGTCATGGTGGTGTTACTATGTAAGTATTTGTATTTGTGTATATTTGTGTTTTAACCCAGTGCTGACAATGTAAATGGACTTCTTCCAACTGTATATAATTTAGATGGATATTTCTACAATGTGCCCAATGTAAAATAGCCATGTTCAGTTGGACTGTTCAGTCAGCAAAATATAATTAATGAAAACAAATGAATAAATTAATAGGCAAACTGATAAACTGGAAAGTTCTGTCAATACATCTGAGACTTCCTTGTCATTCTTCAGGCATAAGTATGTCTTCCACCCTGTCTTAAAACAGGAGTGCATATAAAAAAATGACATCTTTCTCCTAAAATATGTTCACATAAAGTCATTCCAGTAACTGTGTCTACAAAATGTTTTGAAATAAAATCTTATAAACTGGTTGCATAAACCAATGTCAGCAATGAATTTTCTGAACATTCTTTGTTGTGTCCATATTTAACATACTTGTGTGTCGGTGCTGACATTTAATCAGATATAATGTTTACATACAGACTAGCTAACAGCTGAACCTGGCCAGCAAAGTGTTTGTGTTTCACAATGTTACACCATCACAAAGTCTTGGATTGGATTACTGTAAATGTTGACCTTTTGACGCCTGACTTTCTGACCTCCTCATATTACTAAGTCTAACACGACACCAAGACTTAGTTTTTCATAAAGTTTTAAAACTCCCTTCTTCACCCCAGATTGTAGGAAGAGAAGAGGCAGTCAGAAATCTATTGTGTAACCTGCCATATGGTGAAAACTAGGAAGAGTGTTTGTCTTCTTAAGAAGCGTACTTGGCTTCATTGTGTAGACACAAGTCAAGCTATAGTAACATTAAAATGAACCATGACACATAATGATCTGCAAACATTTACAGCATTTTGAGAGGATTCAGCTGCTGTAATCCTTACATTTAAGATCTAAATATAACTTTGCTGAGCTAGGGCATGTTTTACAGTAAACTGATTTGTCTGCAAACCCAGAAACAGCCATTCTTTTAGATCATACAAAGTCAGTGAATACTATATTAGGACAAAAAGCACTGCATCAACAAGCTAGATTTTTAAATGCATGTTACATTTTGAAAACAGAGCTGGAATAAAAGTTTGATAATGGGGTTTTATAAGAAATAAACACAAAGCAAAGAAGTATATTATTTTGCTCTCTGTTGCCATTACTCAGTGACTAGTCTGTGACGTGATGAGAAGAACCATGAAAGTAAGGCAGTCTCAAATCCTTCTTCCCATTATTTATGGTAGCAACTTTAACTCCATGAACAATGTAATATCCATATATTAATGATGAATTCTAAAACACAAAATTCCATTCAGGTATCCTGAAATAAGATAAACTGTCAATCATTAGTTATTCATAAAACTGAAAAACAGATAATGCAAGTGGGGTATACAGTTTGAATTATGTACAAAATTATTATCCTTTCAAAAGCCTAAAAAGCTGTTAAATATTCTACATATGTTCACAGACAACACACACAAATTTTATATGTGTGTCTGTCTGTCTATCTGACTTTGTATGTAGATGTGAGTACACACAAAGAGACAATATGACCCAGTCATCAATCATTAGTTGCTCAGTTTTCGCAGTCAGGATTTGTGATTAATAATATATAAATGTGTGTGTGTGTGTGTGTGTGTGTGTGTGTATATATAGATATAGATATGGATATATATATGTATGTAGATGTCGATATAGATATAACAAGACATGTGCACATATACATAAACGTGCGCATATACAGTGCAACATGAGACTTATTTTTCTCAGTTCAGGATTTATTGCCACTTGCTGATAATGGTGAATATTGCATTTTTTTATTTGTTTTAGTAACTTTGGAATTGCTCAAAAATCAAATTCTTTTAAGACTAATTGTGCTTTATTTCCCTCAGAAAAATCCCAGTCTCCCAACAGCACAGAGTCTCCTTTTCCTAAAGCCGACCTTCATACCATTTTGAATCCCTCTGCTGAGAATGCAGTCTTGGCAATTATCAATATGTACTAGTGCATGTGTCTTGTTTTGGTCCAATGTGTCAGCCTGACATCACACCTGTTGGTTCTGCTCCCGCTCTGTCTCTCCCTTCCCAAGAAGCAGTTTGACTCTTATCATGTTCAGACTACATGACCAAATCTCAGCGGTGTTTCCTGCCTCTGCCTGGGATGGCAGCAGACCTACCATCTATCCATGTCTCTCACCTGAAAGGGATCCTACAGTAGCACTCAGCCTGGCCCATTCCCTGGCCAGATCCCCAGTGGTCTAAATCCATTCCTGAAACCTAGTCCCTGATATCAGAAGAAGAAATTAACTTCAACTACAATACGTTTATAACTTCACACATGCAGAAAAAATGTTCCCCATCTCTCAAAGCAGACCTGTTCTGTAAAGAACAGGTTAATAGGTGTGAAGGTATAAGGTATGGGAAAACAGGTGGATGAGTATCAGAATGGCTTTGCTCTGAAGGGGAAAAGGTCAATTTTGCCTTAAAAGCTGCTTAGTTTGAAAACCATTTGTATAATTTGTTTGATTGATTTTAAAAGAGTGCTTTTTGAAAACTCCATGAAAATATGAAATTGTTCAAAATGTATGCTTGTTCAACAGTACCACTACTAGTACTTGTTTTCTTTCTCCTAGAAGAAATAGTGTGCTGGACCACGAGAGACACTGGTGCAGATTGTAGGTTATGTATGCCTCCTCAGTGACGATTTCAATGAAGACTATGTGGTACAAACTGACAGAGAAAATGGCATTTTAGTGAAATTCAAAATCAACTTTTTTGTAGGGTAAAGGTACCCACTATCTTCTACACCCCATAGTTTTTATATCCAACACTGTTCATGGCAAATGTTTGACTTAAATGAATAAACACCAAACATACATATTTAATTGATGTGCCATTCATCCAATCAATCGTGATAGGACATACCTCATTGAACAGGTCATCCACAAAATGACTGAATCTCCAGCTGCACTTAACTCATTCCCTCCAGTACAGCTCTTTTGAGTGTGTACCTTTAATTCTCAGTGGAAGTCGCTTAAGCCTTTTAAAAAACAAATGTATCACTATTACGAATTATTAACTATTTATAGTTCTAATAAATACTCATCGGCAGACATCAAATATCAGTATAATTGTATAACCACAGTCTATCAAAAGAAACAAATATTCTTTACCACAAAAATGTTCCAATTCCTTTAAGTGCAAAGGATTTATTGTAAAACACTG
Source organism: Protopterus annectens (assembly GCF_019279795.1). Lineage (NCBI taxonomy): Eukaryota > Metazoa > Chordata > Ceratodontiformes > Protopteridae > Protopterus > Protopterus annectens. The sequence goes on along the minus strand of NC_056748.1, from coordinate 1,027,141,803 downwards.
CTTATATCATAAAATACAAAATATAATCTCTAGCGCCTCGGCAAACTTGCCTTTTACAGAGTAAGATTTGTTACCATTCACACTCACAGCTTTATACTAAATAAGACACACCCACTTAATTACATAATTAATTAAATAAAGAAACAGTATTATATGTAAAAACCACTAAATACTATAAATACATTATTTTATAAATGCCTTTTACAATAAACTTTTCCACATACATTCATGGTTCAGCCCGACAGGGCTTAATGTATTAAATTTTAAAATCAAACAGGTTTCTTTTTTTCTTAATATACATTTTATATGTTGTTCATTCAAATATTCCCTTTCCTTTACACTGTCTAACACTATAACTTTCAATCCCTCTGGATTACCATTATGGTATTTATTAAAATGCAACGCTATGGGGCTAGTTTGTTTATTATTCTTTATATCTCTAATATGCTCTTTTATTCTACAAGCAAATGTTCTCTTAGTTTCTCCCACATAAAAATTATTACACAAACATTTCAAACCATATATAACTCTCTCCTTTTTACAATTAAAGGTCCCATTTGTATAAAATGAGAACCCATTAATTTTGCCAAATTCCTTTACTATATATTTACACATACTACATTTTCCACAGGCCACAGTTCCCAGTTTCTCCACTTGCTTCACCATTTGCATTTTTGGCATATTGAATTTACTATGGACTATAAAATATTTTATACTTCTCCTTCTTCTATAAGAGAAACACATTCTCTTATTGTGCAAAAAGTCCAACTTTCCTTTTACAACATTCCAGCTATATTTTACTTGTTCCACAAATTTATCCAATAATAGGGAATAAGTGGAAATGAAATAAATGCATTCACCCTCTTTTATAGTAAAGGAATTTGGCAAAATGAATGGGGTCTCATTTTATACAAATGGGACCTTTAATTGTAAAATGGAGAGACTTATATATGGTTTGAAATGTTTGTGTAATAATTTTTATGTGGGAGAAACTAAGAGAACATATGCTTGTAGAATAAAAGAGCATATTAAAAATATAAAGAATAGTAAACAAACTAGCCCCATAGCGTTGCATTTTAATAAATACCATAATGGTAATCCAGAGGGATTGAAAGTTACAGTGTTAGATAGTGTAAAGGAAAGGGAATATTTGAAGGAACAACATATAAAATGTATATTAAGAAAAAAAGAAACCTGTTTGATTTTAAAATTTAATACATTAAGCCCTATCGGGCTGAACCTTGAATGTATGTGGAAAAGTTTATTGTAAAAGGCATTTATAAAATAATGTATTTATAGTATTTAGTGTTTTTTATATATAATTCTGTTTCTTTATTTAATTAATTATGTAATTAAGTGGGTGTGTCTTATTTAGTATAAATCTGTGAGTGTGAATGGTAAAAAATCTTACTCTGTAAAAGGCAAGTTTGCCGAGGCGCTAGAGATTATATTTTGTATTTTATGATATAAGCAGTGTTTTACAATAAATCCTTTGCACTTAAAGGAATTGGAACATTTTTGTGGGGATCAATATAATTGTGTTTGCCATCATATATCCTTCAAGATAAAATATTCTGATACCTTGTATGTAGCATGGTTTTGGAATTATTAATGCAAATATGAGCAAGCAATATTTGACACCCAGAGGTGCAGTAGGATGTAACTACAGAAATGCCTGGAGGTTGACATGGCTTTAATGAGTTAAGCAATGTCAGCCTGTTAGGGTAGATAACAGTTAGAGTGAGATTTTTGTGTGATAAATTATCAATGAACATAAGCTAAGGAGAAGTTACTATAATGATAGATAAGGCCAAGGGCAAGTGGAGGTTGTTATCCCGTGCTGTGCTAGCCATAGTATGTATGTAGAAAATACATGTGTGTGTTGGGTATATGTCCAGTTTGAAAATATATGGGTAAGTCAGGTAGTTGTAGCTACATATTTGCAGAAGTACAAAGCAATTATGACCACTTTCAGCATAGCTTTTTAATCTTAACATGGAGTTTCATTTGAAGCCAGCTAGAAAGCATTTTCAGAGTACAGAAGTAAATTTGTTAATGCACTAATATTATTGACAGCTCTTGTTTAAAACATTTTGATTTAACATTCTACCATCTCCAAGGATGATGCCACAATACAAGCAGAAAATGATTGATTTTAGCAATTGGCTTAGCTACTGGTGTCATTACAAAGGGGTCAAATACTTCTTAGCCTGGAAGGACATGGTTGATAGACAATGATGCTTTGCCAGGGATGGACCTCTAGGCTTTTGGATATTGGCCAAAACATTATCCACCCCTGTAGTGCCTTTTTAGGCATTTCCAAACAGACAAACCTACCAACATAACAAAAGCTACTCAGGACATACTAAAGTTGTTACTGCTCAGTGCTAGCAGCCTCAACAAGAAACTGCACTCCCTGGAAGCTCTCCTCACCCTGGAGAATGCTAAGGTCTGTGCAGTTACTGAAACATGGTTCAAAGCCACAGAAAGCACTCCTGCAGTGCATGGCTATAATGCCTTTCATACATTCTGACCACCCACTGAATATCAAAGAGCAAAAGGTGGAGGCGTATCTATCTACATACTGGGTAAGCACACCTCAAGGCTGGTCAAACAATATGATATGCTTGAGCTACTCCATGTTTTGCTAACCATGGGAAAATCCATAACATATTCCTGCTAGCTACAGGTCCCCCACCTCAAACCAGCAAACCCATAAATCATACCTGAAGTTACTAGAATCTCTCACTGTCCAGCCCAGTACCATAGTCATGGGTGATTTTAACTACCCGCCATTAATTGGTAGGCATACAGTACCACTAACATGCAGGCCCAAAGGTTTCTTGACTGTAAATTTAAATGCCCTGGAGCAGCTAGTCTGAACTCCCACTAGGGGAACAAATTTCCTAGATCTGGTACTCACAAATATGGGACAGTGCTGCAGTCCCCTAGTGTAATATCCTCACTGATAAGATCAGATCGCAAGAGGTCTCCCTTGAAATAAAGGTAAAACTAGTCCCCTCTCTTAATCCCAAAAACTTCAAGAACTTCTCTAAGGTAAATTACCCCCTATTAAGGGATGGCATAGCTGTTTCCAAGCTCCCCCAAATCCAGAAAATATAAAGCTTTGTATGACCATGTAAACAACTGCATAGAAATGGTAGTACCACACTGAAGTAAACCCAGGTCAAACCACAAAAACAAGCCACCCTGGTGGACCCCTGGTATTAACAGGTTGCACAACAAAAGAGTGAAAATCCTGTCAAGAAGTAAGAGGGAATGTTGCAACAAGGCAGTAAGTCCCTCATCTGATTAAACAAACAAATCAGGGAACTAGTCAAGTCTCTGAAAGCAATCTTTAAGGTAAAAATAGCCTCCAAAGCTAAGGGTAGCCTTAAGACATTTTTTCAATTATGTCCAAAATCTTAAGGGCAACACCATACAATATGCGGAATTATTTGTAGATGGCATCACCTATACTCAGCCAGAAGATGTAGCAAATCTGCTTGCTGACAAATTCAGCTCAGATTTCACCTTCCCATCACCCCCAGTTCACCTCAAGAAATACCCTCCACCACTCCATCTCCAATTATCACTAAAGAACAGGTTGCCACTGTGCTCTCTAAAGCTAAAAACACAGCTTCAATGGGGCCTGCAAATATACCACATTGCCTTTTAAACAGCTTAAATCAGGACTTATAAGGCATATTAGGATCTCTATTTAACCACAGCCTCCAGACTTGCTTTGTCCCAGTAGAATGGAGGACAGCAACAGTCATCCTTCTGCATAAAAGGGGACCATCTACTGACCCAGGAAATTACAGACCTATAAGTCTGACTAGTCTTATTTGTAAGGCCATTGAAAGAATAATCATGGGCCTGACAAATAATGACATACAAGACCTCCAAACACTGGACCTGACCCAATTTGGATTTGTCAAGTGCAGGTCATGCCTACTGAATCAGGTGGATTTCTTTGAGATCGTCACTAAGCCATGGATGAGCATAAAACAGTACCTAAAGCATACCTCAACCTGGCCAAGGCATTTGACACAATTTCCCCACTCAGGTATTATAAATAAACCCAAAAAACTGGGCATAAATCTGTATGTCACCAGACAGATAGCCACTTGGCTCATGGACAGGATACATGTGGTTAAAGTGGGTGAATCCAGATCTAGCAAGAGGCCATTTACTGGTGGTGTACCACAGGGCTTAGTACTGGGACCATGACTGTTCAGAATATACTTCTCTGAAGTCAAAGCAAATATGGAAGGCCTTTGGATGACAAAATTTGCTGATGACTGCAAGCTGGGGCAATCTCTGAATCTCCCAGTGATGTACATATCTTTCAGGAGAGTCTAAATCAAACAAATGATTGGTGCTAGAACCATGGCCTAAAACTAAATGGAAAAAAATGTAATTTGCAGTGTCAAATACCACTGCAAATTACAACATCACTAACACACCCCTTAGAGTAGACTCAAAAGTGAAAGATCTAGGTACATAGATAGATACTAGACTGAATTTTGAGCACCATGTGTCCACAGTGGTGAGAAAATTCTTTTATGTGGCACAAGTTATAAGTAAAGGTATGGCATCCAGATCTAAGGAAATTATAGTCCTGCTGTACTCAGCCCACATTAAACCAATAATCGAGTACAGTGTGCAATTTGGCATGTACTTGACTAGGCACTTGCAGCAACTGGAGTGACCTCAGAGGTTCCTCACAAAGAAAATACAAGGTGTAAATAACATGAACTATGAGGATAGACTAAAAATCCTTATCCCTTTACTCTCTCTCCTACTGACTATTAAGGGATGACCTATGCCTGACCTATAAGGCACTCTCCTCCTCCTGATGGAGCTGCTACACATCCACAAGTCAAACAGCATGAGGGTCACCTGATCTAGGGATCTAAACATAGTCAGCTACTCAAAATAAAACATGCTGGAAAGACAGATACGAGTCTCAGAGATCACCCCTTCTTTGGAGCAGGCTTCCTTTTCACATTAAGCAGAGACCTTCCCTGGTCTTCCTCAAATGCAGTTTGGATCAATGGATGGGGAGTCACAAATTCATACCTGGGGTAGTGCCTATGTCCCTTATGGACAGGGTCAATGTGTAAGATAGTCAAAGCATAGGCACAAATCTATGCCATCCTCTTTCCACTGGGGGCCATTTATATTGACTAGCCTTGTAAGGGCACTTAAGCCGTTAGCCAAGTAATCTCCTATAAACCTATGAACCTATTTAGTCAATCCTGTAAAATCTCCTCTATATACCTCTCAACCTTTTAGCACAAAAAATCAAGATAAAGCCATAAATAATGGGGGAAGAAAGGCCCCCAAATAGGGTATTTTTAAATATTTCCCTTGTTATAAGAGTGTTATATACTTAGAAAGTTCGTAGATAAGAACTGCTGTTGGTACTCAAAGACGCCTTCCGACAAGTAGAAAACAGGTAACCAAGATTAAGCAACAGAAGGAGTCACCACGTATAAATGAAAACCTCCGTTTGTAGCAAAAAATATAATACTTTTAATGATAAAAATGAGCGCTTTCGCATAGCCAAGCTATGCTTCTTCAGATCAACTTACATATACAAAAGAGTCTTGTTTATATATAAAAAACATTTTTGGCGGGCTTGTTAATTGATGCAATTAATCAATCAAAACAATTACCGAAACTTAAACTTTTAAAACTTGCAATATTTAAAACTCGCAACATTTAAAACTTATAGCACTCAAAGTGCTCTTAGTATATAGAAATATTAAGGCATATAAAACATATAAGAAGATGTGAAACATCATATCTGACGATCACGGAGGTCCTGCATGGTAACTGATATAAAATGGTAACTGATATAAAATTTAGGTTACGCATTCCAACAACAATTGTAAACAGTGACAGTATTTCATTCCCATCCCAATCTAAAACAACTGCAATACCTTCATGTGCAACGGATGTTAACCAGCAAGATTTCACTCTGGGTAACATAGCAGTCTTTACCACACTTAGTGAATAAAATGCAAATATCATGACGGATCATTATATAAAGTCGTTTAGCGGCAGTAAAAACAGTCAAAAAACTGCTATCACAACTAACTTTCCAATCTGCGTTATGCGGTCTGTTTAACTAAGTTCAACATAAACATAAACATAAACATAAAAACCCAACATTAATCATCTGGAGAATAAATCCTGAAATATATGATTGTTATATATCCATAAGTGCACATATTATTTGGAGAAAAGATGGGTCCGTAATAACGAAACCTGGGTATGAGAGAAGTGTTAAATTTTAGGATATTTTATGAAAGGGTGTCTATCGTAAAGACCTTTTATGAAAGGGTGTCTATCGTAAAGACCTCATGCCAGGTTTATAAATAAATCGTGTTCACAGTATATTACATAATATATCACATTCCTATGTACTCCTGAAGTAATCCAAGCTGTCAAAAATCTTAGAAAGAAAAAAAAAAAAAAAGCATATGTAATGTCAACATAAAAAACATAAAAATGCTGGTTAACATCCTTTGCACATGAAGGTATTGCAGTTGTTTTAGATTGGGATGGGAATGAAATACTGTCACTGTTTACAATTGTTGTTGGAATGCGTAACCTAAATTTTATATCAGTTACCATTTTATATCAGTTACCATGCAGGACCTCCGTGATCGTCAGATATGATGTTTCACATCTTCTTATATGTTTTATATGCCTTAATATTTCTATATACTAAGAGCACTTTGAGTGCTATAAGTTTTAAATGTTGCGAGTTTTAAATATTGCAAGTTTTAAAAGTTTAAGTTTCGGTAATTGTTTTGATTGATTAATTGCATCAATTAACAAGCCCGCCAAAAATGTTTTTTATATATAAACAAGACTCTTTTGTATATGTAAGTTGATCTGAAGAAGCATAGCTTGGCTATGCGAAAGCGCTCATTTTTATCATTAAAAGTATTATATTTTTTGCTACAAACGGAGGTTTTCATTTATACGTGGTGACTCCTTCTGTTGCTTGATCTTGGTTACTTATTTTCTACTTGTCGGAAGGCGTCTTTGAGTACCAACAGCAGTTCTTATCTACGGATTCTTCTGTTACCATTGTGCTGTTTTTGGTTCTACACATGGATTCGACTGATATCGAATTAGATTTTAGACCAGAGGCGAGGGAGGTCGTGATACCAGCTTGGGAATCCCTTCTACACTACAACACCAACCCTTTATTGACTCTGGAGCTATCCAACAATTCTACTTCCGTGAACACCACAAACAACGGTGAGATGTTAACCGAGTTTAATACTCTTTGTAAAACTTTTCAAGATGACTTATATAAACTACAGAGGTATGCCTGGCAACGTTTACACCTTGAGGCATGCCTCCATTTCAAGGTTATACCTCGCGGCATGCGAGTATTTTGCATGCCGACATATGGGGAAAACCACCCCGTACTGTTACGAAAGTGGCAAGACCTAAACATAGGTTTAGGATTCAATTATATCAGACTGCTGTTAGATTATTTCGCTCCTCTGGAGACGGAACTCAGAGGCAAGGTAGACTTACAACAACGTCATTTTAATGAGTTTTACAAAACGGATTATTTCCAACAAAGATTAGATAATATACGATCACAAGTGCACTTGTTTAGTGAAAGACTCAGGCAAATTAAACAAAGAAAACTGATCAGAGACTCTAATGACTTTGCTAACGGCCAGATATTTGTTTGGCCGAGAACTGTACATTCTTCTGCAACGACTGAGGCTGTGACCTCTTTCAATACAACCACTATACATTCTACAGCTGCAGAAATTAATGTTGTACCACCCAGTTTGGTCGTAAATAATTCCCATTCCATTGACATTTCGTCACCTTCTGCCTTGAACAGTAGCTCAACAGGGAGCAATTCTGTTAATAACACTCCTCTTCCTAACCAACAAGCCGATAAAAACCACTTAACTTCTGGGGCCAGACCTAAAGAGACAGCGAGCACATCTACCCATTTTTACCGTTTCCCGTCAAACAACAAGCGGCATGGAGAGGCCGCTCCAACAGCAGGGGGCCCCGCAAGAGGAAGGGCTCAGAAGAAAAATATGGACAGACGAGAAAACAAAGGAACTAAGTGATTTAGTCTGTAATTTATCAGACTTTCCATTGACAGACTCCACTGTCACACTTCTCAATAAAGGATTAAATTTCATACCTTCTCAACTCAGCCATTTAAGTGAGACTTTGATAGATCTTAGACTATTCTGTCGCAATGTGGCTTTAAAGTTATTCTTTAAAGATAATACTGCTGTACAGACAGGTGTCATTAGAGAATTTTTTAAACGAAAAAGTAGTTACATGCCACCCATTCCACATGATTTGGAGTGTTTTTCCAAACTATGTGAAAGAGATATCTATGATTATTATGCTAAAAATCAGAAAAGATGTAACTTCTTTAATTTGACAGAACAAGAGCAAAGATCACTTAATCAACTGAAATGTGATCCAGCAATAACCATTAAACCTGCAGATAAGGGCGGGGCGGTAGTATTGCTTAACACTAATGAATATGTAACCACCATGACATCCATGCTTGCAGATACTGACACATATTCTTTAGTATCTAAGGTCTTTGTTGATAATATCATTAAGAGAATACAGGCAGACTTATATGACCTGTTACTTTGTGGGCAAATCAGCTGTGAGACTTATGAGTACTTCATGATTGAATATCCTATGGTACCAACTATAAAAGGCCTGCCCAAAATACATAAAAATGTTACACCTGTGCCGATGAGACCCATAGTAGCTAGTGAGAGATGGTGTACATACACAATCTCTTCTTTTTTGGAACGTATGCTGAGACCGATGGTAAATGCAATTCCCAACATATTATCAGACTCCTACCAATTGATTGAATCTCTGAGAGACTTCAAACTTGACAAAGATGTCTCTAATTATCTGCTAGTAACAATGGACGTTGTCAACTTGTTCACATGCATACCAAATGAGTCAGGACAGCAAGCCATAAATGACTTACTTCTTAGCAGATCTCAATAGACTAACAACAGGCAGATACTGATTAACTATCTACTTGAGATAGTACTCAATAATAATGTTTTCATGTTTAGAGATAATTTTTACCTACAGAAGTGGGGGGTTGCTATGGGCACCCCCTGCGCCAACAGTTATGCAAACTTAGTTGTTTATGAGTGGGAAAGCAATCATCTGTTTAACCATACCCTGTTTAGCAACGTTAAACTCTATAAAAGGTTTGTGGATGATGTACTCTTTGTATGGGAAGGCAATCAGAATGACTGCATCAAATTCATTAGGGACATAGAAACCACGAGCCCTTTTCTCAGGTTCACTATTGAAACCTCGAGTTTAGAGATAAACTTTCTAGATCTAACCCTAAGGCTCAATACAGATAGACGAATCAGTACATCACTTTACAGGAAACCAACTTGGAAGAACTCTCTATTGAAATTCGAGAGCATGCATCCTAGGCACATTTTTTCAGGTATTATTACCAGTCAGCTTAACAGAATATCCAGAATCTGTACTAATGAAGTTGATTGTCTGCGAGAAGTTGCTTTTTTAGAACAGCTGCTTAAAGACAGAGGTTACAATGCCAATCTGATTAGGGACTGCAAAAAGCAGGCTTTAGGCACACCGCTCAACACGTATACTTCAACACAACGCTTTCATCAGTCTTTCCATCATAAAAACAGAGAGCAAGGCAATGTAGAAAAAACATCACTTTTGTTGAAATATACGAGTGATGTATTAAATATCCAGAAAATAATTAAGAAGCACTGGAATATATTGAACATGGATCCGCACACCACACAGATAGTTGGCACACACCCTACTTTTAGTTACAGAAATTGTAATAACCTTAAACAGATCCTATGCACAGACAAACATAACATCATTACTAAGGATATGACTCCACTTAAGAGAGGGACTTTCCCTTGTGGTAAATGCCATTTGTGCCCACACATCTCCAAGGAACAAACTTTTGAACATCCTCATGGACTATACGTTTTCCATCCAAACTACTTTCATAACTGTGATAGTACAAACCTTGTCTACCTAGCCACATGTGAATGCTGTCCAGCGTTCTATGTGGGTCTCACAAAAAGGAGACTCAGAGATAGAGTATATAACCATCTCTACGACATTAGGAAGAAAAATGAGCAAAATGCACTTGCAAAGCACATTAATGAACATCATTCACATTATTTCACGTTTAAAGTATTACAAGTACTGAGAAACAATGTTAGAGGAGGAGACAATATTAATCATTTAGCATGCATGGAATTAAAATGGATACTTTTGTTGAAAGCACATGCTGTTCCTGGGATAAACCAATTTCTATCCATAAAGCCCATTTTAAATAACAGACCTTTATAATAAGACATTTTATACCGAGGCCACTTCAGGCAGTGTTATATAGTAACCTGACTCTCTGTGATTCTTTGCTACTATATATACACACACTCATATTGATATTGTTCATATTGTTTATTTTATTTTATACTATTTCATTTATTCAGTTATACTGCCTATTTTTAGATGCCTTAGATATATTCTGTTAATATGTGTTAATATGAGTTATACCCCATTGAGCTTTGACAAATAACGTTTGGATGTACTTCTGGCTGTTTTTTATGTTGACATTACATATGATTTTTTTTTTTTTTTTTTCTTTCTAAGATTTTTGACAGCTTGGATTACTTCAGGAGTACATAGGAATGTGATATATTATGTAATATACTGTGAACACGATTTATTTATAAACCTGGCATGAGGTCTTTACGATAGACACCCTTTCATAAAATATCCTAAAATTTAATATTTCTCTCATATCCAAGGTTTCGTTATTACGGACCCATCTTTTTTCCAAATAATATGTGCATTTATGGATATATAACAATCATATATTTCAGGTTTTATTCTCCAGATGATTAATGTTGGGTTTTTATGTTTATGTTTATGTTTATGTTGAACTTAGTTAAACAGACCGCATAACGCAGATTGGAAAGTTAGTTGTGATAGCAGTTTTTTGACTGTTTTTACTGCCGCTAAACGACTTTATATAATGATCCGTCATGATATTTGCATTTTATTCACTAAGTGTGGTAAAGACTGCTATGTTACCCAGAGTGAAATCTTGCTGGTTAACATCCGTTGCACATGAAGGTATTGCAGTTGTTTTAGATTGGGATGGGAATGAAATACTGTCACTGTTTACAATTGTTGTTGGAATGCGTAACCTAAATTTTATATCAGTTACCATTTTATATCAGTTACCATGCAGGACCTCCGTGATCGTCAGATATGATGTTTCACATCTTCTTATATGTTTTATATGCCTTAATATTTCTATATACTAAGAGCACTTTGAGTGCTATAAGTTTTAAATGTTGCGAGTTTTAAATATTGCAAGTTTTAAAAGTTTAAGTTTCGGTAATTGTTTTGATTGATTAATTGCATCAATTAACAAGCCCGCCAAAAATGTTTTTTATATATAAACAAGACTCTTTTGTATATGTAAGTTGATCTGAAGAAGCATAGCTTGGCTATGCGAAAGCGCTCATTTTTATCATTAAAAGTATTATATTTTTTGCTACAAACGGAGGTTTTCATTTATACGTGGTGACTCCTTCTGTTGCTTGATCTTGCATACTTAGAAAGTTGATAGAATAGCAGGTACTGCATTGGTATGTATTTTTTGAAGGGTTTGAAGTCTGAAACTCAAATGTCTATCATTATTTTCTGACTTCAGTTTTCAATGATTTGCAAGAAAACCGAAAATTGTATGAGCAACAGATCAAAATATGAGGTGAAAATCAAGACAGTTGGGAGGTATCATTATTACAGTTTGGCAATAAGAGAAAAGGATCATCTGACAGCACATAGTATTATCTGCCAGATAGCACAGAGCATCATTGACATGAGCAGTTTAAGAGATGCTTCCTTTAGTCCAAGGTTTGATTCTCTCAGTCTCTGTTTGCCTACTGTGTGACCCCGAGGAAGTTGTTTCACCAGAGAGTGCTCTGGGACAATTAGAAGACTGGACAGGGCTTCTTGATGGTCTACTGGCCTGCATGCTTTGCAGCTACCTGTTAAATGTAGACATGCTTACTAAAGTTTCAAATTATAACTGAAATAAATTACATTTGGGGAGTTTGCCTTAGTGCACAGGAGACAGATTGGAGCTTAGTTACTTACCTCAAGGTGGACCATGGGCCAAGGTGACTGCAAACTACAGTATTCTTAGTATTACAGTGAACATTTTGTTAGGATTCAATTTGCATACATGTTTTGTTGTCAGTACTGGCATCTTTCAGCTTCTAACAAGTTAGGTTCTAGTTCTACAATGGGTTTTGCAATGATATGCATGAAATGAGAAAGGAGGACAATTAAGAATGGAAAAGCAATGAGACAGCATTAAGTAAAATTTAATGTAAAATTATTTTTGCTGTCTCTTAGCAGTTAGAGAACAAGTTTGTAATCTGTATGACCACTGATGAGTCCTGACTGATTTGTTTTTCTCTATGATACTGAATTGTAATTGCAACCACTAGTGACGGCATAGATATACCACGTTTAACACTAACTAAATCAGTTTGTATTAGTACAGCTGATTTATGACATGTAGTGGGCTGTAAAAGTGAGTACAAGCAGCAAACAGTGAAGAGCTAAGAAGTTTTAGCCAAGAAATAAAGACAAGAATAAAAAGATGATAGGATCAGCTAGGTGTCTCAGCGCCTGTGCAATTCTGCAGAAAAAAATGATAGCAAAGTGTTAGTTTAAAGTGACAGACAAGATGGGTCATTTATTTTTTTGTGCAGAATAAGTCAAAAGTAGCTGTAATGATCAAAAGTCTAATTATGAGGGGAATTATTCAGCTGCTTAGGGGTATAAACAGATAGTCAGGAGGTGTGATGAGTGCTACTTAAAGCTAGATTTTGAGTATGCCAGGACATAAGACAGCCCAAAGCCACAGTGCTTGATTTGTGGTGAGATACTGACAAATATGTTAATAAAAGCCCTCAAAACCAAGGCTTGCAAACTTCCAGCCCCCAGCCAGACATGACCATAAACAATCTTAATCCAGCCCAGAGAGCTTTGCCATAAATACATTTAAGCCAGACCAGAAAACAATTTTATATATTTAATTCTATAAAAAAATTATATATACAAAGTCTGGTTTGCTATCCAAATTCTGCCTGTGATTTGGATAGCCTCTGTTAGAATTACTGTTTTGCTGGCTTGACTGTATGAGAGAGAGAAACTTCCTGGCACTCAAAACATGCCAATAGCTTAGAATGTAATTTAGTCACTTTAAAGGCCTCTATCACCCATGCAGAATAGAAGGCACTGCAGTTTGACAATTTACAGTCTGGAAAAATAATTAGCACAGGCTTATGGCAGTGAGTGCCCAGCAGAGGCCAGCTGTTGAGGAAAGGGGCAAGTTGAAACCCATGACTGGACAATTACTGTAATCTAGGAAATGATGTCAGGGATTTATAAAGACCCCTGATGATTACATTAAGGGATGCAGTAAAAAGGCCATGGGGCTGTGATGCAGAGATTTCCAATACAGAGACACATTAGCCACAATGAGGAAAGATCTCATTATTAGTTAATTTGCATGTCTCTAAATCACTTTTAATTACCGTGAGTGCAGATAAGCACTTCCTGGTGTAGTTAACTGTGGAGGCAGCCCCAACATGTTAGCACAGGCACACCATTCACTCTCTCACACAAACTATACATACTTACACACACACACACACACACACACACACACACACACACACACACACACACGCACACGCACACACACACACAAACACACACACGCACACACACACACACACACACACACACACACACACACACACACACACACACACACACACACACAGAATTTGTTCTGCTTGCGCATCAAGGTTGACAGTTAGGTCTATGAACTATGTAACATCTATCCCAGAGTTTATTCTGTCTTGTGCTTCCAGATTGAGCAGTATGTCTATGAACTATGTAACATCTATCCCAAGAGTTTGTTCAGTCTTGTGCTTCGAGGTTGAGAGGTATGTCTATGGACTATGTAACATCTATCCCAGAGTTTGTTCTATCATGTGCTTTGAGGTTGAGAGGTATGTCTGTGAAGTATGCAACATCTATCCCAGAGTTTGTTCTATCATGTGCTTTGAGGTTGAGAGGCATGTCTATGCAGTATGTAACATCTAACCCAAGAGTTTGTTCTGTTTTGTGCTTTAAGGTTGAGAGTTATGTCTATGGACTATGTAACATCTATCCCAGAGTTTGTTCAGTCTTGTGCTTCGAGGTTGAGAGGTATGTCTATGGACTATGTAATATCTATCCCAGAGTTTGTTCTATCATGTGCTTTGAGGTTGAGAGGCATGTCTATGCAGTATGTAACATCTAACCCAAGAGTTTGTTCTGTCTTGTGCTTTAAGGTTGAGAGTTATGTCTATGGACTATGTAACATCTATCCCAGAGTTTGTTTTGTCTTGTGCTTCGAGGTTGAGAGGTATGTCTATGGACTATGTAACATCTATCCCAGAGTTTGTTCTATCATGTGCTTTGAGGTTGAGAGGCATGTCTATGCAGTATGTAACATCTATCCCAGAGTTTGTTCTGTCTTGTGCTTTGAGGTTGAGAGGTATGTCTGTGAAGTATGCAACATCTATCCCAGAGTTTGTTCTGTCTTGTGCTTTGAGGTTGAGAGGTATGTCTGTGAAGTATGCAACATCTATCCCAGAGTTTGTTCTGTCTTGTGCTTCGAGGTTGAGCAGTGTGTCTATGAACTATGTAACATCTATCCCAGTGTTTGTTCTATTATGTGCTTTGAGGATGAGAGGCATGTCTATGAACTATGTAACATCTATCCCAGCATTTGTTCTGTTATGTGCTTTGAGGTTGAGTGGTATGTCTATGAATTATGTAACATCTATCCCAGAGTTTGTTCTGTCTTTTGCTTTGAGGTTGAGAGGCATGTCTATGAACTATGTAACATCTATCCCAGAGTTTGTTCTATCATGTGCTTTGAGGTTGAGAGGCATGTCTATGCAGTATGTAACATCTATCCCAGAGTTTGTTCTGTCTTGTGCTTTAAGGTTGAGAGTTATGTCTGTGGACTATGTAACATCTATCCCAGAGTTTGTTCTATCATGTGCTTTGAGGTTTAGAGGCATGCCTATGGACTATGTAACATCCATCCCAGAGTTTGTTCTATCATGTGCTTTGAGGTTGAGAGGCATGTCTATGGACTATGTAACATCTATCCCAGAGTTTGTTCTATCATGTGCTTTGAGGTTGAGAGGCATGTCTATGCAGTATGTAACATCTATCCCAGAGTTTGTTCTGTCTTGTGCTTTGAGATTGAGAGGTATGTATGTGAAGTATACAACATCTATCCCAGAGGTTGTTCTGTCTTGTGCTTCGAGGTTGAGCAGTATGTCTATGAACTATGTAACATCTATCCCAGAGTTTGTTCTGTCTTCTGCTTCGAGGTTGAGAGTTATGTCTATGAACTGTGTAACATCTATCCCAGAGTTTGTTCTATCTCGTTCTTTCAAGGCTGAGAGATATGTTTGTGTAACATAAATCCCAGAGTTTGTTCTGTCTTCTGCTTTGAGGTTGAGAGTTATGTCTATAAACTATAACATCTATCCCAGAGTTTGTCCTATCTTGTTCTTTCGAGGTTGAGAGGTATATCTATGAACTATGTAACATTTATCCCAGAGTTTGTTCTATTTTGGGCTTCGAGGTTGAGAGGTATGTCTATGAACTATATAACATCTATCCCAGAGTTTGTTCTGTCTTCTGCTTTGAGGATGAGAGGTATGTCTATGTAACATCTATCCCAGAGTTTGTTCTGTCTTCTGCTTCGAGGTTGAGAGGTATGTCTATGAACTATGTAACATCTATCCCAGAGTTTTTTCTATCTCGTGCTTTGAGGTTGAGAGGTATGTCTATGAACTATGTAACATCTATCCCAGTTTGTTCTGTCTTGTGCTTAGAGGTTGAGAGGTGTGTCTATGAACTATGTAACATCTATCACAGAGTTTGTTCTGTCTTTTGCTTTGAAGTTGAGAGGTATGTTTATGAACTATGTAACATCTATCCCAGAGTTTGTTCTGTGTTGTGCTTTGAAGTTGAGAGGTATGTTTATGAACTATTTAACATCTATCCCAGAGTCTGTTCTGTGTTGTGCTTCGAGGTTGAGCGGTATGTCTGTTAACTGTTGCAAACATGTAGTAATGCCCAGAGCCCCAGTGTATATTTATAAAAGCTTTGCTGTGCTTACTTCTCAGTTAGAGCCCAAGCTCGTGCTGACATTTACTGTGGGAAGGGTGCAGGGTTTGAGTCCATTTAAGTGCTCAGACCACTACTTAATACTATTCCTGGTATCTAGTGGGTCCCTGCACTATGTTTTATTTTTTAATTATGCATCTTTAAGGCACAGTATAGCAACATTTCTGGAATTAGTGTTATCCCCATCCCCATTATTTGTAACTGCAGTTATGGCATGGCAGGTTATTCTTGGTGTCTAACAGTTCCCCCTGACTCAGATAGTGAAAGTGATTCTGGTGTCTAGCATTCTCCCTGAAACCCTAGTGACAGTATTCCCTGATGGCTAGTTTTCCCACTGACTCTCATAGTGAAAGTATTCCTTGGTGGCCAGTTTTACCCCTAACCTATGTAGTGAAAGCATTCCTTGATGGATTGTGTTCTCTTCAACCCACATAGTGAAACCATTCTTTAGTGGCTAGTGTTTTCCCCAACCCATGTAGTAAAAGCATTCCCTGATGGCTAGTTTTCCCACTGACCGAAATATTGAGTGGCTAGTTTCCCCTGACCAATGGACTGAAAGTATTCCTTGATGGCTAGTGTTTCCCTGAACCCGCATAGTGAGAAAGCATTCCTGGTAGCTAGTGCTCCCCCCAACCCAATGTTGCAGGCTTTGTCTAGGGGTGTGTGGAGGTATTACAGCCACTCTGACACACACACACACACACACACACACACACACACACACACACACACACACACAAAATCCTACCTACCCTATCCCCTCACTGAAGAGATTTAGTTACTGTGCATTGGACTTTTGTTTTTTTTCGCTTTCATCTCTGTTTTTGTACGTGAAGTTCTTTGGCTAGCAAGGTGCTTTTTTATTTCCTTCTAGGCAGACAGACAGACACACACACACAGACACACACAGACACACACACACACACACACACACACACACACACACACACACACACACACACGCACGCACTCATGTAGCCCCTCAAATACATTCATGCACTAACCTCCTCACACCACCTAACCAGAAACCTCTCCAGCACATAGTACCTCTACCACAGTTGGTGAACACGTTCTTTTGGCCATGTTCGTTACCACAAATGGCCAGGAGCAGACATGTTCATCTATGCAGTCGGCTGCATAAATGTAATTGTAGCATGAAGAGTATTCAGAGTTGTTTTTCCTTGTAGAAATAGTAAATACTTAGTGGAAATCCTCCCAGCCTGTTGTAGGTGAAGTTAGGCATAAGGTTTATGCCCTACCAGCAGTAATAAATGAGAATTTTGCTTCCTAGACTATGACTGCCCAGTAGTAATCTTTTCAGTACTGAATCTTTTACTAAAAGTTGACTCTAGGATGTCTTGTATATAAATATTAACATTTTAACATGCTAATGAAGGAAAAACTAAGGTCTGTCAGCTTGGTTCAGCTTGGTTCAAGTGTCTGTCCACTTTACTGCTTTATTGCCACCGCCTTCTCAGGTGAATTTGCAACCTTTCATGTATTAATTTGATTGAAATTTATATAAAATATCTTATTGTTATTATAGTATTGGTGGTTTACTTCCTGTATTATATGATTTTCCTTCTGCTTGGATTTATGAATTTAATGTCTTGTATACTAATGTCTTTTCTCAGTTAGAGCTTCTTCTGTGTGGAAACATGCGTGAATGGGTGTACCTTTGTTGAAGGTTGTGCGTCAGAGCTGGATACCCGGCACGTAAAAATTTACTGCCATTCATTAGCGGACCAGAGTTCCGCTGTGGTGACCCCTAACCGGGAAAAGCCAAAAGACACAACAATATACTAATGTCTTTTGGCTTTTCCCACTTAGGGGTCACCACAGTGGAATTTCAGTCAGCTAATGAATGGCAGTGGATTTTTACAGTGCCAAGGTGCCAGCCCGACACCCAACCTTCAAAGAAGGCACACCCATTCACGCATGCACCTACCTGCATGTCTTTAAATGTCACTCAACTGTGGGGAGGACATGCAGACTCCACACAGAAGGCGCTCCAGCCGAGAATTGAACCGGAGAACCTCTTGCTGTGAGGCGACAATGCTAACTGCTGCACCACCACGGCCATACCTCTCAACTGTATAGATTTTCACAGAGTGTCCAGATTTTTGTTTCATATTTTTGGTCTGTTTTTCATAAAATTGTAGTTTTCTGGCAAACTAGTGGCAAACCATTAAATGTTAAAGTTAGAAAATAATGACAGACATTTGAGTTTCAGATTTCATACACTTCAGAAGATCCATGCTAATGCAAAATCTGTTATTCTATCAAATTTCTAAGTTTGTAAGAACAATATTTAAAAAAATGTCCCTATTTTTGGGCATTTGTCCCACTTTTATATATGGCTTTGTCCAGATTTCTTGCTCTAAAAGGTTGAGAGGTATGACCGCGGCCCTCTTGTTGTTATTCATTTTTCTGTTTAGTAAGAAGCCCAGTAAGGTAAGCATAAATGCATAATGTTTACTGTTAATTTGTAGAGAGGTGGATCCTGAAAATGTGCTTGAGGTTAGCCATTTGTTTTTTTTTTATCAAAAAAATGTCTATATCCCCTTTGAATATTTAATTATTTATGTGTTATATTGCATTTGATTACCAGGAAAGTCTGAATGGGTAAGAAACCCCTTTTCAGTAAAGGCTTCAGGCAAAAAGCTATAAACTACATGACTATATACACATAAGATACATACAGTATACAGAGTTAGCAAACACCTCTGCTATGACAAATGAATTAAAAATCTGCATTCGCATACAATGTACAGGGTTGTCCTTCTTTATTGAGGTGCTTATCATTGTCAGAATGAATCAATTGGTAGTGTTTTTTTAAAAATTAAACGATTTTGCTGACCTACATTCGCTGTTATTCTGGTGCTGAAAACCAAGAGGAAATTTATTTTGTAAAGTGCAATCACTTATCTCACAGCATTGTTTTGCTGCCAGATAAAGTTATGTAGCTTCCTAGTAAGAAAGATTCACATCATAAATGCCAAGAAGGTTTCACATCCTTTGTTTTTTTAATTTTAATTGTCGCTCCTTGCCTCAGTCTCTTAGTGCAAGGAATCTGGACAAAGCCAAAAATAATGGGGGTACAAAGGCCCAAAAATAGGGACAAATTTTAAATATTGCTCTTAGAAATGTAGAAAGTTGACAGAATAAAAGGTTTTGTGTTTGTTTTCCTTTTTCTGAAGGATATGAAATGTGAATCTCAAATGTTTGTCATTATTTAGTGAATTTGAACCTCAGTGATTTGCCCGAAAACCACAAATTTTATGAGAAACAGAGTAAAAGTAAATAGCAAAAACCTGGATGTTCTGCTAAAATCTGGACAGTTGAGAGATATTCTCCTTGGAAGGTTTGTGTACTTGTGTATCTTTGTGCCTTACTGTGTCGGGACATTTAGAAAGCATCTGTCAGTACTAGTCTTTGAAACGGATTTTGGTGTCCTGTATTCAATGTGTGCACTTGAAACTTTGTTATTGTTGTCACAGGAGTAGCTAGGGATTTGATCCCTGGGGATTTCTTTAAACCATCTCTCCCCTCAAACAAAAAAAAGTCTTCTCTCAGGGAGTAAGCCAAAATAAAATCTTTTCAAATTTCTCAATTTTTGAGTCAAAGAGGTATGGCTGTTTAACTGACTGTTTACTGTTACTGCTATTGAATAATACTGTCAAGCCAGAATGGCAGTATTTCACTTCCACATTGCCCATTGCACCCTCACCAACAGCTTGTGCCTGGGTCAGCTGACCTTTCACCCCATCATAGGTAAAGGTCGAACTGTGATACTGAAAAGCATGAATGAATATATCAGGTGAATCTGCTTGCTTATTGGTGTAGTTTGCTGCCATAAGTTCAGTTATGCAGCTTTTGTGCATCACCTGAGAGACAGTTTTCAGAATTATAAAGGTCACTGTTATGTCTGGAGGGTTGTTTGAGGGGTTTATACACTATAGTACTTAAAAGTAGTAGCGTGTCTTTTGAGTGAGATATTTAGTGGAATTTGTCAAGCAGGTTTTATTAATACAACAAAAATTGCTTACACAGTCAGTGTTAACATGTTTAATTTATTATTGTATGGAATTGTATGACCCATCATTATTTATTCATTCATTTATTCATTCATTCTGGACACTGCCCCATACCCGAATGGAGTCAACCTCAAGCATTCTTCAAGTCTTTGAATCTGAAGTTCCCCTTATTAATTGCACTGCATTATAGTCAAACTCTGAGCAAAAACTTCAACAAATGATAGGGGAATGGAATACAAAACTGAAGGCACATGAGATGAAACTGAGGACAGACAAGACAACTGGGATAGCAGCAAATGAGGGAAATCAGAAGAAGAAGAACTGAGACAGAAGGGAAGATAGTAGAGGAGGTCAACATCTTCAGGTATCTGGGAGGGGTGGTTGAGGAGGAGGGAAGTCTGAACAAGGAGGTCAAAAGTAGAATCAGAGGGGCTGCAGCCAACTGGTACAGTGTGTCAGGGGGTACTGAATGAGAGAAGAATGCCAAGGAAGATGAAAAGTACGATGTACAAAATTTTGGTCTGAACAGTACTACTGCATGGTACAGAAACTTGGGCAGTGATGGTAAAGCAGTTGAGGACACTAGAGGGGATGGAGATGAAGTGCATGAGACAGGTGTCAGGATGCACACTGTAGGACAAATGAAGAAATGAGGACATCAGAGCAGAAGCCCAAGTAGTTCCAATTGCAGCAAAGGTCAAACAAACTAGATGACGGTAGTTTGAATACATGTGCCAGAAAGCAGAAGACAAACTGGAAAAGAAGATTTGGGACAGACAGGAAGAAGGGAAGAAAGCAAGAGGGAGTAAGTGTTTCCAGCAAAGCGATGAATGCATTGTGTGACAGTTTGAACAGTCAGGCATGGCTGTTGAAGAAGCTAGGAGAGTGCACTGAATCATGGGAGATGGTGTCGGTTGATGTGACACCCCTACGGGTGCAGAAAGTGGGTAAAAGGAGTTTGATGATGCTGCTGATGACGTTATTTGACATGATGTTAATAGGAAGTATTTATTAGCAGATCTGAGCCACTGATTTGACATGGTTCTTATTTAAATGACGTTATTTGACATGATGTTAATAGGAAGTATTTATTAGCAGGTCTGAGCCACTGATTTGACATGGTTCATATTTAAATGACGTTATTTGACATGATGTTAATAGGAAGTATTTATTAGTAGGTCTGAGCCACTGATTTGACATGGTTCTTATTTAAATGACGTTATTTGACATGATGTTAATAGGAAGTATTTATTAGCAGGTCTGAGCCACTGATTTGACATGGTTCATATTTAAATGACGTTATTTGACATGATGTTAATAGGAAGTATTTATTAGCAGATCTGAGCCATTGATTTGACATGGTTCTTATTTAAATGATGTTATTTGACATGATGTTAATAGGAAATATTTATTAGCAGGTCTGAGCCACTGATTTGACATGGTTCTTATTTAAATGAGTTGTGACATTCTGAAGAAGCTTGTAATAGTAATCTGATAAAAGTGCTAAAGGGATAAGTTAGTCCTTGGAGGTCAGGGTTTTGTATTTTTTTTTGTGAATTTTATTTTTTACTTTACTGAAAACTCTGATACCTTCTAGAAAATGACTTACAGTTAAAATACATCACATTGTATAATAAACATTAGATGTCAAATCTGTGGAGCTGAAGGAGGAACCATTTAAATGTGTTTCCGCATCATTTCCTAATGCAACAAATCATTTCTTGGCTGAAGATAATTAACATCCCCCTCTTGATAAAGGTGCTACCATATGGTGAGTCTTTGACAGCAAAATGTAATGATTCAGTCTATGTCAATGTTGTGAGGGTCAGAACCTATGTGAGAGGAGATATAATTTGGATTTACAGAAGGACAGTTCAGTGAAAATTAAATGTACATACATAAGGTAGCCATTTAGGTTACAACATCATGTGGGAGGGGAATAGATATAAGATAAAAACTGACAGGATTCTGCTTAGGTGAGAGCACAGGCTTTAATACCTGCATTAGAGTGTGTAATGTTAACTTCATTATGGGTATGGATGTTAAGATAAAAGCAGCAAAAGTGTTTTAATCCATTTAGTCATATATACAGGTTAGTCATACTTTTATCAAACAAAAGAAACATTGTGGATGCCAGTTAATAAAGAGTTAAATGAATGTATTTGGAGGGGGAAGAGTGCAAAAGCTAAGTTGGAATATGTTGATCCTCCCCATAGAAAAAAAGTGGTTTAAAGTTACTTGATTTGAAGGAGTATTTTAAAGTTATTCAGTTAAGGCTTATATTCATAGCTGAGCAGGTTATAAATCAAAGATGAAAAGGATAATGATGATAAAAAGGGAAGAATTAAAAAGATAAAGACAGAGTAGGAGTTTGGATGAAAGCCTTAAGGAGAATAGTACAGAGCACGTAGAACATTATACTCAGGAAGTAGCAGAAAGTGTTCTAAGAACTAAGCTGGCACGTGAATGAAGAAATGAGCTTTTACCAACAGGGATATCTGCAAATAGTGGTATAGAAGATAGAGAAGAAAAGTCTGGAATTCACTGGAAGAAATTAGCCAAAGAAAAAAGGTATTGGGAGCAAATGACTGGGAAAGGAAAGGTAATAGTCTGGGATGAAGCTGTGCAGGAGTTTGTACTGTGGGTTCAAGATTTCCTTCCCTAGAATGTAAGAAAGGAGAACATGACAGGGGAGTGCTAAGTGAAAGATCAGCTCTGGAAAAGTTTATTTATTTGAGTCTAAAGCACAAGATGCTGGTAAAAAGAGATAATTCAAAGGGCAAATAAAACATTACATGATAACTATAAAAACTGACTACAGGAGCTTAAAACAGATTGGGAAAATAGAATACAAAGGTGATTTACAAAAGACCAATGGTAATAAATCTGTAGGGCTCCCAAGTACGCTACAAAGTCTAGAAGGTTTAGGAGTTTTTTTGCATGGGAGTGTTATAGGTATTTTATGCTCAGAGTACACTGAGGATTTTCTTCAAGGTGATAGCAAATACTGAGCTGTGATGGGAAAGAAAGAGGTAACTGGAAATATTTTCTATGGGAATGTAATGAACTGACAGATTTCAAAAAAATCCTACAGAGTACTTTGACAGAATGGTCTGGGAAATAAATTAAGTAACTAAGGAGTTAACTTTTTTGACTTGGGATTTAGGATATGAACTGCCTAGACATAGTTTAATGCTGTTGGCTGCCAAAAAAGCAATTACTGGAAAATAAAAATTGATACCATTTGTAACAGAAATTTTTAATTTTGTAAAGGAGATACAATAACTGGCGGTGGGATCTTTAGACAAGGAAAGGAGAATAATTCACACAAGCAAAATGGACTCTGTCTAAACAATACATGCAGGATAGCACTCAGGAAGAGGAGTGAGGTTTAAGAAAATTGGAGAGTGAAGGGAAATTATTAAAAAATATACTGCGTGACAGTAAAAATAGAAACTGTTATTATGGATTTTTTTATTAATGTATGTGAACTCAGGTTGCAATTTAAATGTTGATAATTTAATAAAGATATTTAAAAATATACAAAGTCTGTTTAATATGTTGCATGTCCGTGTCTTTAACATAATTTATTTTACATTCTTAGTTTATTTATCAGAATAGCAGTGTCACTGTATTTCTGTACTTACAAGTAACCCGTGAACATTCTGTTATTTGATGTATCTACCATACGTACAGCTGTTATGCAAATGGTCTGCTAGAATTAACAATTGCTGAAGTGATGTACTGCAACATGGTCAGTCTTTATTAAGTAATAATAGATAGTGAAAATGTATGGCCACATATAAACAAGAGGAACAGTTCACCTTATTTTACATACCTATAGACATCAGTTGTTACACATTTTTGGAAACACTATGTAATAATTTGGTCTTCATTCTTTTACAAGTCCTACTGTGTGAGAGGTGTAGGAACATAAAATATGTACATGTTGTATTACCTGAATCATAATAATGTAGAAGGAAACACATGGAAAATCAATACACAGAACCCGGCCTTGACTGTTTGATAAGAAGCCTGAATGACAGCATGTATAAGCTGTATTAACTATAGCCTATCAATGTGCTAATGAAAAAAAATGATCACTGGAAAACAACATTGTACAAAATATTTTTTTTTTTGACATGCAGTATTCTGAGATGTCTGACAGGGAGAACTAACAGCCATGCAAAGACAAAAGGAATGTTTTAATAGCAATAAGTAACAATATCTTAATTCTCTGACAAGCTCTAATCTGTAATACCAGACAGTTACAAGTTATAGCAAAACAAAAACAGGAGAAATGCTTTCCTATACTTTATACGTTTGCAGACATCATTTGAAACACTGTCCAGTGGAGAAGAACCATATAACAACAGGTTTATTTATTTATTTTTTTAATTTCTCTAGCAGGGTAGAACACTGATGAAACAATGGCCAATTACAGGCTCGGCCATCATAATAAAACAAAGCAGTGTACTATACACAAATAACAATACTTTACATTTATGAGTAAGCATAATAAATCTGATAAACAATATATACATAGAATATACAACAAACCAGATGAATGTACAGTTATAGAACTGGGATAGAAAAGAGAGAACAGAGTTAAAGTAGAAGTAAATGTGGTGGAGAAATAGGTACTAGATGCTGGGTTAGGAAAGCCAATAGAGACCAGTAAAATGAAGCAGGAGGTTAGATTGTGCATAGTGGGTTTATAATAGTACTGGTGTAGTAAGCTGCATCCTAGTTTAAGATGACTGAGTAAATCAGGTGGATCAGTTGTATGGGAGATAAAGGTACTACGCAGTTGCAGATATCACTTTATGTGACATGTCCTTTAGATGGGCAGTTGTAGTCAAGCTGTTTTAGTAAGTATTGTTGGAACTGTGGCCTGAACAAGGAGTACTATGTCTAAGCAGTTAAATCAGGAGGAAGTGATTAAGATAGGTTTGGGGCAAGTGAAGAAAAGCAATGGCTAGTAGAGTGCAGTCTGAGAGGACAGGTTTGTGAAGAGACACCAGATCTGGCTTGGCTTCTCAGGTTATAGTTTGTGTGGCAGTAAAAACTTTGGAAGAAAGAGGGAAGGGGGTGTCAAGTTTAGATATTTTGAAGTATAAGGAACCAAGATGAAGATTTGATCTGGCCTGTACTGGAAGCCACTTTGCTTTTTGAAAGAATAAGGCAGTGATGTTCATTCCATGGCGAGTCAATTATGAATGGACATAATTAATTGGAGAGGGTCTTAAGGGTAGCAGTGTTTTTGACAGAGGCTGACGTGGACAAGAGGGATCCATACTCAAATTGGGTAAGGATGTGCCTTTTCCTGTAGCAACCCTCCTGGATGTAAGAGGAACAGAGATAATATTGTTGGCCCAGAAGAGTAGACTGGTGGTCTTGACTCTCATCTTTTCTATATGCTCATGGAAATTTAGTGATTGGTCTAGCAAGATCTGCAAATATCTAAGGAGGTGCTGGTTCAGTGGGATTGCTATCACAATCAATAATGCGAATAATCCTTTATGGGTGCCAAATAACATGGACTTTTTTTGGCACTAAGCAGAAGTTTATTGGAGTTTAGGTAGTGCTGTAGTTGAAGAAGGTCCTTTTGATGCTGAGTTTCAGTGGTATGATGTGAGGGATCAGAACTATAGATGACCATATTCTCTGCATAAAGATGTCATGGTACATGGGACATGTCTAGTGGGAGTTTGTTGATGAAGACTGAGAATAGAAAATGTGCTAGAATGGAGCCCTGTGTTACTCCAGTGTAAATGAGGGAACCTTTGGAAATAGTAGGGCCTATCTTTGCCTGCATGAATGGTTAGATAGAAAGTCGTTCAACCATGCAGTGCCTTGCAGATGGACAAGTAGAACTGTCTGGTTGACCATGTCAAAGGTATATGTTAAGTCAATGAGCAGAGCTCCAGTAAGATTTCTTTTATCCATATTAATTAAGATGTTATAAAACATGGTCCATAGAACAGTCATTGTGCTCCTATCAGCCCAGAATCTATGCTGTTTGATGGAGTGCAGGTGGTATTTTTGTATGTAATTGGTAAGTTGGTTGCATATGATTTTTTCAAGAATTTTACCAAAGGTGGGCTGGATGGAGATGAGGTGGAAGTGACTGAGAGAAGAAGGCTTGGTTTCTTTTGCTATTGGTCTGGCAAAAGATGATTTCTAAATAGTAAGGATAGATAGTATCAGAGGTGAGTCAAAGGTTGTAAATGTGCTTAAGAAGGATGATGGAGAAAATTCTGCAGTGGTATAAGAGCAAAAGACAGATACTGTCAGGTCAAGATGGTGAGTCCATACAAATCTGTTCAAGTAGGGTTATAATTTACTTAGAGAAAATTGTTGAGAAGTAAAAAGGTGGAATGAAATGGGAGGGAGGTAGCTTGTCTTTGTTTGGGGTAGCTTAGAATATAGGAAAGCTTGAGAATTTTCTAAGGAAGTCAGAATATGTAAAATTACCAGATAGCAGTGTATGTACCCTAAACTGGATAATTCATCTGGGGAGGATCTTCCAGTTAGTTTGTTGACTTCCTGCCAATAAAGTTTAGGGAAGTGAGGAAAGGAGGTTTGTTTATATTTTAGGTATTTTTTTGGTGTCTGCAGGTGGTCTGTTTGTTCAAATTCTACAGTTTTTGTAATGGTCAAGATTTTGGGAATAGGGTCAGGTTTCCCCATTTCACAAGCTTCATCACATACTTTCATTAGGGGTTTAAGCTCTATTGTGGGCCTTGAAATAACTGTGAACTGGGAGTCCTAAAGTGAGAGTGTAGAAAGTCTGTTAGTTTACTTGGTGCAATGTTTTCATCAGAAAGGGGGACTGCAGGGGACCAATTAGTAGTAGCAAACATTGAGTGTTGAATGGGGATTTTATGAGGGGAGCTTAGGTGTGAAAGATATTAGCTGAGGGTTAATATTTGACCTGTAGATTTTATAGGGGGAATGTGATGGGGCAATGATCACTAAAAGTGGGTGGGCAAATAGAGAAAGAGAAGATATCATCTGAGTGAGTTCTGATAATTATGTCAAGGAGTGAATGGTAATTAGATCTGGGGCTTAGACTAGTTGAGATCTGGGGTTGAGTTTGGTTGGGATTTCTTCTACTTGTAGTAAATTGAGGTCTGCAAGAAATTCAGTTAAATAATGTTGTACTGGGCCCTGGTGGTTTAGGTTAAATTCACCCAGTATAATGGTGATGCGTTTATTATGTTCGATGTGAGAAATTACTGACAGCAAAAGTCTTTTAAATATGTACAATGAAGCAGGAGATGACGGATAGGCAATAGCTAGGTACAGGTGCTGTGATGACTTGATCACTTGGTATCAGAGTCACTGGATGCATTGGCTTGGGAAATAACTGAGATATTACTAGAAGATTTGGACAGAGTTATAACACTACCACCAGGTCTGGTGCCTGGCCAGGCATCAAATGAATGAGTATATGCAGCGAAGAAATGATCTTTATTATGTTGACTGTTCTTCAGTCAAGACTCAGTTATTGCAAGGAGATCAAGGAAGAGGGATCTCGGAAAAGAGCACATGTTGTCAATCCTGTCTCTAATGCTTTTAGTCTTAAGAAGTGCAAATGTCAGAGACACTGTGAAAGTGAGAGGTGTTTAGCGATGATGTCATTAATGTGGGAAGAGGAGAAATAGGAATATGTCAGAATGGGAATGATGTAAGTGAGGTAAACTAGAGAAAATATGTAACCTTGACAGAGACGTGCATTTAAATATTCTCAGACTAATAGTATTGAGGTGGGAAGACTGTTTTGGAATTTAATATATAGGAATAAATTATAGATGAGGTGAGAAATATTATAGTAGTGGGTCAGCAGGTGATCTTCAAAGGACTAAGCATGTGCTTTCACTTGAGCTTGTGTGACCTAAGTGGACTGCAAAATTTAGGAGACTGAGTTAACGCTAGGTGTTTTTTTCTATGTATTGTGCGGCTTTAGGAGGTTGGTCAGATAATGAGATATGTGTAAGAAACAGAAAGGTCAAATATGAGAATCTAGGTGGTGGCTTTTGTTCTGATTATTGCACAGGTGTTATTCTACAATACTAGAAAGTCACACATTATATCCAAAGATAAGAGAAATATTTCAGTTTATTTTGTGAATATGCAAATATCACAGGTTAGAACAATATATTGCAGCATATGCTTGATTCTTTCACAAGCTCTACTCTGCAATACCTGATGCTGACATGATATACCCAAATATAAGCAAGGTTATTCACTTAGTTTTACATGCTTGTAGTTACCATTCATTGCACTGGCCTAGAAGCAAAATGCATCACCATGGTGTTCATTCTTTGGCAAGAGCTATTCTTTGATGCATAGTTGGGGACAGAAAACTCGCCATGCAAAATCATTGTGCTAATGTAGTGGCAATACAAATTTTAAATACAAATACACACACACACACACACACACACACACACACACACACACACACACACACACACACAAAGATACTTATGCATGTAAATATATACATAGACACTTGCACAGATATATGTGTGTGTGCGTGTGTGTGTGTGTCTGTGTAATTAAAACTTGAAGATGCATAGTGAAATGAAGATGCTAATAGTGAAACTGGTTTGTATATGTGTGAGATAATTTGCTATAATAATAAAGGATTCTCCTTTGTGCATTAAATGAAAGTATTTGTCAAGTGCTGGATTCTGTTTGTTGGAGATATATATATATATATATATCTATATATATATATATATATATCTATATATATTTATGGATTCACTTCAGAAGCCTGAATTGCATAAGCCAGTAGACCAAAAGCCTGAAAACTCAAAAGTCTGAATCCCATAAGACTGAAAACAGATAGGATACATATACTGATTGCTTGATCCCCTGCACCCCCCATTTGGGGAGCTGTGGCCCCACACCCCCGGCTACACACACACACACACACACACACACACATATATATATATATATATACATATATATATATATATATATATATATATATATATATATATATATATATTTAATTAAACTAAAACCGCACAAGTAAGAAGAGACTTATTTGTAATATAAAAAAAACTTCTTGAAAAATAATTAAACACCATTAACACTGAAATATATGCATCTAATGCTTAAAACAAGCAATAAAGGACACGGACACTGAACGGATGATTAAGCTTTCGTTCTTTAATGATCATAGAACTTCATTCTGAATTTAAGTTTTGGAAGTGGGGGGCAAGTCTTAGGTTTAGGGAGTGACTGAGTAGTTAAGGATTAGGGAATGATGGGGGACTTTTGGTTTTGGGAGTAGGAGAGGAGCTTTAGGGTTACAGTTTGCGGTTTGGTTAGGCTACATTATTTAGTAGGATTGGGTTGTGGGAGATTACTAAGTTGGGAGGTTTAGGGTAGTTTGGTAGATTTGAATTTGATGAAACATTCATTAATGTAAAGGAGTTCATTCCAGTTATATAGCTCACATACACACACACACACACACACACACACACACACATATATATATATATATATATATATATATATATATATATATATATATATATATATGGATCTAGTCCCTAACATTGAATGGCTAGAATACTGATGTACAAAACACTGACCTGTTAAGTTCAACAGCAGAAAACAATTGACATTCTATAGTACATGCTCTGAGAATTCACCTTGGAGCATGCAAAATAACAAACAACATTTTGTTATGGGTGCAAGCCCCCTGCACCCTCACACCTTCTAATTATATGTACTAACTCTGAGAATGTGCAATTTCTGAGAAAGGTGCATATTTCTCCACCCTGTGGATTGTCAATCTCAGACACCTGCTGTGCTTCTGTTTGGCTGACCAAAGTGTGTTTTATTTATTTATTTACATTTGTTGACCGTGAGAGTCTAACAGGATGCAGGTCCATTTGCAGTGGAGGCCCTGGGAGAAAAGCTCCATATTTAGTGTTACTGACATATACAGTTAGAGAAAAATTGCATTTAAAAATTATAGACATTGAACGTAGGACATAATACAAGATAAAACATAGTTTTAAAACAGCTGTAGAACTTAATACAGGTTTAAAACATAGTGACAGATGTTGAAAATAGTTACAGATGTATAATATACAGTGTTGACAAAAGTGATATTAACAGTGACACATTTTACTGAATAAGATTAAACCCATGCACACACACGCGCACACACACACACACACACACACACACACACACACACACACACACACACACACACACACACACACACACACACACACAGACACACACAGACACACACACACGTCATTCCACTTTGCTGTATTTTATTTTGTTTCTCCCCAAGTCTTTTGGGTTTCTGATACCATGACTGGAATGGACCCAATTTCTAAGTCAAAGATTAAAGTTCATGAAATTAGTATTATTTCAGTCTTTGATGTCAGCCAAAAGTGCTATTTGTTGCACCCGCAATGTGCCCAGTAATGACTCCTTCTGCAATTTTATGGAGTTACATGTATTGGAAACATATATAAATACAATTGTAGATTCTTTTTTATAAAACCCATTGCTCCTACTACTATCGGAACTGTCTGGGTATCTTTCTTCCACATTGCTCTGGTTTTTGCTTGAAGATCCTAATATTTTATGACTTTGTGTCTTTCTGTACGCAAGACACTGTAGTCACTAGGTGTGGTGATTTCAATGATCAATGCTACTCTTATCTTCTTTTCTTGAACCACTAAATCCATTTTTTTAGCATTTATCTTTTGAACTGTTGGTAATGAGTGGTCTCAAGTCATATAAACTTCATAATTTTCTATGATGCTTTGTGGCTCATGTTTCCAGTGTTTTTCAGCCACTTCAGTACCATAATGTTTGCACAATCCCCAGTGCAACAGTCTTGCCACATTCAAAAATATAAATAAAATAAATGATGTAGCCAAGGAGCAAACCTGAGCAGAGTAAAGTCATGAACATCAAAAGGACGAGGCTTGAACAGCAGTTAAAATAAGTCCATAAACAGCATGTTCCATATAAAAAGTCCAGTGAGCGTTTATTAGATACACAAGACAGGTAAGTGCTTTCACCAACAGGCTTCCTCAGACCATTAACAAAAATCTTGCCACATTATTATGTCTTTCAGTATACAGTCCTTCTGCCATTAGTATGTCGCAACCTGCAACAAGGTGTGCAACTGTTTCCAATGCGGTTTTACAAAACCTACATTTGTCTATATCTCCCACATGTTCAATGGACTTTGTAAACCAACATGTACATAGCCCACTATCTTGGGCTGTTAATATTAACCTTTCATCTCTTGATTTGAATTCACCTCTCCTTAAACATTCTGTGTTCGTTCCTGAGCAACATGAGGTTCTTCTAGAAGTTTTCTATACATGCAACTATATTTATGCTTTTCCCACATTTCTTGCCTTCTCATCTGTTGTTGCTGTACTGTAAGGATGTATATGTTATTTCAAGTGAGGCTTTACTTGTCTCTGATTCAGATGACTCTGTTTATATTTGTTCTGATAGTTTTTATTTTTTTACCTGACTAGGCGAGCTGCATTCCTTTGGTACTTTTCCCTCACAAGTGAGCACCATTTGTATATTTTATTTCTGTACCTTTCTTCTTGTGCAGACTGTGAGCATGGACTGAAGAATCTGTTTACTGCTTGCTTAACATCACTGTATAGTAGTCATCTTCCATGTGTACATATGCAGCTGTACATGGTCTGCTGCACTTTCTCTCAACTTAATAATATAGCCAGGAGGGTCCATTTGCATATGCCATGTACATCTTGTGAAGGTCACCTACACATTATTGAAAATGCATGTATTATTCTAGTGCTATGCATGTTACTGTAAACTCTCTGTATGGATGTAATGTCTCTATTTTTTCTCCTTAGACTGTTGTTAATGTAATAATTTAAAAGGGTGTCATCTTTCATATCAGTGACTTAACAGAGTGCCTACAAGTAGTTTGGGTTCTTTTGACGGTATATGCACACTTGATGAATATACAAACTGGTTTTGTATGTATACTCATCCACATAGTGTGCAGTTGTTAGTCATTGCTGATGTAGGTGTAAAGTTTCTGTTATGTAGTAAATGTGCTTACTATATCAAAGGAAAAGTATACCTGCATCAGCAATGTGAGCACAGATAGAAGCATGTGGGTTAAGTATATATGTGGTACATATTTTTAGGTAAGCCATGCATATGTATGCAGGAGTATGTCATTGGATGCATGTTGTGTGTGTGTGTGTGTGTGTGTGTGTGTGTGTGTGTGTGTGTGTGTGTGTGTGTGTGTGTGTGTGTGTGTGTGCGTGTGTGTTTTTGTGTGTGTGGACATGATGAGTTTACAGCTAAGCAATGTGTGTCTGTGAACACAGTAGTATGTCATGTGTATGTACAGGTAAAAATTGTGATTAGTGAGTATTTGCAGGTTAGCTGTATATTCTTAGGATAGTGTGTGAACAGTAGGCATTTGCAGGTTAGCTATGTATGTATAGTATCATGTGTGTACAGTATGTGTTTGCAGGTTAACTATGTACGTGTAGGATCTTGCATGTACAGTAAGTGTTTGCAGGTAAGCTGTGTATGTGTAGGATCTGGTGTATACAGTAGGTGTGTGTGCAGGTTAGCTATGTATGTGTAAGATCCAGTGTGTACAGTAGGAGTTTTGAGGCTGGCAATGTATCTGTAGTATCATGTTTGTACAGTAGGTTTTTTCAGGTAAATTATATATGTGTAGGATCATGTGTGTACAGTAGGTGTTTTCAGGTTAGCTATGTAAGTGTAGGATCATGTTTGTACAGTAGGTGTTTGCAGGTTATCTATGAATGTGTACAATCATGTGTGTACAGTAGGTGTTTGCAGGTTACCTATGAATGTATAATCATGTGTGTACAGTAGGTGCTTGCAGGTTAGTTATGTAGGTGTAGGATCATGTATGTACAATAGGTGTTTGCAGGTTAGTTATATATGTGTAGGATCATGTGTGTACAGTAGGTGTTTGCAGGTTAGTTATATATGTGCAGTATCATGTTTCTACAGTAGGTGTTTTCAGGTTGGCTATGTATCTGTAGTATCATGTTTGTACAGTAGGTTTATTCAGGTTAGTTATGTATGTGTAGGATCATGTTTGTACAGTATGTGTTTGCAGGTTACCTATGAATGTGTAATCATGTGTGCACAATAGGTGTTTGCAGGTTAGTTATGTATGTGTAGGATCATGTATGTACAATAGGTGTTTGCAGGTTGGTTATAAATGTGTAGGATCATGTGTGTGCAATAGGTGTTTGCAGGTTAGCTATGCATGTGTAGGATCATGTGTGTACAGTAGGTGTTTGCAGGTTAGTTATGTATGTGTAGTATCATGTTTATACAGTAGGTGTTTGCAGGTTACCTATGAATGTGTACGATTATGTGTGTACAGTAGGTGTTTGCAGATTAGTTATGTATCTGTAGGATCATGTTTGTACAATAGGTGTTTGCAAGTTAGTTATATATGTGTAGGATCATGTTTCTACAGTAGGTGTTTTCAGGTTACCTATGTATGTGTAGGATCATGTTTGTATAGTAGGTGTTTGCATGCTACCTATGAATGTGTAATCATGTGTGTAGAGTAGGTGTTTGCAGGTTAGTTATGTATGTGTATAATCATGTATGGACAATAGGTTTGCAGGTTATATATGAATGTGTAACTGTGTGTGTACAGTAGGTGTCTGCAGGTTAGCTATGTATGTGTAGGATCAGGTTTGTATAGTAGTTGTTTGTAGGTTACCTATGAATGTGTAATTGTGTGTGTACAGTAGGTGTTTGCAGGTTAGTTATGTATGTGTAGGATCAAGTATGTACAATAGGTGTTTGCAGGTTAGTTATATATATGTAGGATCATGTGTGTATAGTAGGTGTTTGCAGGTTAGTTATGTATGTGTAGGATCATGTATGTACATTACATGTTTGCAGGTTAGTTATGTGAAGGATCATGTGTGTACAGTAGGTGTTTGCAGGTTAGCTATGTATGTGTAGGATCATGTTTGTACAGTAGGTGTTTACAGATTACCTGTGAATGTGTAATGATGTGTGTACAGTAGGTGTTTGCAGGTTAGTTATGTATGTGTAGGATCATGTTTGTACAGTAGGTGTGTGCAGGTTATCTATGAATGTGTATGTTCATGTATGTACAGCAGGTGTTTGCAGGTCACCTATGAATCTGTAATCATGCGTGTACAGTAGGTGTTTGCAGGTTAGTTATGTATGTGTAGGATTAAGTATGTACAATAGGTATTTGCAGATTAATTTTATATGTGTAGGATCATGTATGTACAGTAGGTGTTTCCAGGTTAGCTATGTATGTGTAGGATCATGTTTGTACATTAGGTGTTTGCAGGCTACCTATGAATGTTTACTATTATGTGTGTATAATAGGTGTTTGCAGGTTAATTATGTATCTGTAGGATCATGTATGTACAATAGGTGTTTGCAGGTTAGTTATATAGGTGTAGGATCATGTGTGTACAATAGGTGTTTGCAGGTTAGCTATGTATATGTAGGATCGTGTTTGTATAGTAGGTGTTTGCAGGTTACCTATGAATGTGTAATCATGTTTGTACAGTAGGTGTTTGCAGGTTAGTTATGTATGTGTAGGATCATGTTTGTACAGTAGGTCTGTGCAGGTTACCTATGAATGTGTACGATCATGTGTGTACAGAAGGTGTTTGCAGGTTACCTATGAATGTGTAATCATGTATGTACAGTAGGTATTTTCAGGTTAATTATATATGTGTAGGGTCATGTATGTACAGTAGGTATTTTCAGGTAAGCTATGTATGTGTAGCATCATGTTTGTACAGTAGGTGTTTGCAGGTTACCTATGAATGTGTAATCATGTGTGTACAGCAGGTGTTTGCAGGTTAGTTATGTATGTGTAGGATCATGTATGTACAGTAGGTGTTTGCAGGTTAGTTATATATGTGTAGGATCATGAGTGCACAGTAGGTGTTTGCAGGTTAGATATGTATGTGTAGCATCATGCTTGTACAGTAGGTGTTTGCAGGTTATCTATGAATGTGTAATCATGTGTGTACAGTTGGTGTTTGCAGGTTAGTTATGTATGTGTATAATCATGTATGTACAATAGGTTTGCAGGTTACATATGAATGTGTAACTGTGTGTGTACAGTAGGTGTTTGAAGGTTAGCTATGTATGTGCAGGATCAGATTTGTATAGTAGTTGTTTGTAGGTTACCTATGAATGTGTAATTGTGTGTGTATACAGTAGGTGTTTGCAGGTTAGTTATGTATGTGTAGGATCAAGTATGTACAATAGGTGTTTGCAGGTTAGTTATATATATGTAGGATCATGTGTGTACAGTAGGTGTTTGCAGGTTAGTTATGTATGTGTATAATCATGTATGTACAATAGGTTTGCAGGTTATGTATGAATGTGTAACTGTGTGTGTACAGTAGGTGTTTGCAGGTTAGTTATATATGTGTTGGATCATGTTTCTACAGTAGGTGTTTTCAGGTTAGCTATGTATGTATAGGATCATGTTTGTATAGTGGGTGTTTGCATGCTACCTATGAATGTGTAATCATGTGTGTACAGTTGGTGTTTGCAGGTTAGCTATGTATGTGCAGGATCAGATTTGTATAGTAGTTGTTTGTAGGTTACCTATGAATGTGTAATTGTGTGTGTACAGTAGGTGTTTGCAGGTTAGTTATGTATGTGTAGGATCATGTTTGTACAGATGGTGTGTGCAGGTTACCTATGAATGTGTATGTTCATGTATGTACAGCAGGTGTTTGCAGGTCACCTATGAATCTGTAATCATGTACAGTAGGTGTTTGCAGGTTAGTTATGTATGTGTAGGATCAAGTATGTACAATAGGTGTTTGCAGGTTAGTTAAATATATGTAGGATCATTTGTGTACAGTAGGTGTTAGCAGGTTAGTTATGTATGTGTAGGATCATGTTTGTAAAGTAGGTGTTTGCAGGTTACCTATGAATGTGTACGATCATGTGTGTACAGTAGGTGTTTGCAGGTTACCTATGAATGTGTAATCATGTGTGTACAGTAGGCCTTTGCAGGTTAGCTATGTATGTGTAGGATCATGTTTGTACAGTAGGTATTTTCAGGTTAGCTATGTATGTGTAGGATCATGTTTGTACAGTAGGTGTTTGCAGGTTACCTATGAATGTGTAATCATGTGTGTATAGTAGGTGTTTGCAGGTTAGTTATGTATGTGTAGGATCATGTATGTACAATACATGTTTGCAGGTTAGTTATGTGAAGGATCATGTGTGTACAGTAGGTGTTTGCATGTTAGCTATGTATGTGTAGGATCATGTTTGTACAGTAGGTGTTTACAGATTACCTGTGAATGTGTAATGATGTGTGTACAGTAGGTGTTTGCTGGTTAGTTATGTATGTGTAGTATCATGTTTGTACAGTAGGTGTTTGCAGGTTACCTGTGAATGTTTACTATTATGTGTGTACAGTAGGTGTTTGCAGGTTAGTTATGTATCTGTCAGATCATGTATGTACAAAAGGTGTTTGCAGGTTAGTTATATATGTGTAAGATCATGTGTGTACAGAAGGTGTTTGCAGGTTAGCTATCTATGTGTAAGATCATGTATGTATAGTAGGTGTTTGCAGGTTACCTATGAATGTGTACGAGCACGTATGTACAGTAGGTGTTTGTAGGTTACCTATAAATGTGTAATCTTGTGTGTACAGTAGGTCTTTGCAGGTTAGTTATGTATATGTAGGATCATGTATGTACAATAGGTGTTTGCAGGTTACCTATGAATGTGTAATCATGTGTGAACAGTAGGCATTTGCAGGTTAGCTATGTATGTGTAGTATCATGTGTGTACAGTATGTGTTTGCAGGTTAACTATGTACGTGTAGCATCTTGCATGTACAGTAAGTGTTTGCAGGTAAGCTGTGTATGTGTAGGATCTGGTGTATACAGTAGGTGTGTGTGCAGGTTAGTTATGTATGTGTAAGATCCAGTGTGTACAGTAGGAGTTTTGAGGCTGGCAATGTATCTGTAGTATCATGTTTGTACAGTAGTTTTTTTCAGGTAAATTATATATGTGTAGGATCATGTGTGTACAGTAGGTGTTTTCAGGTTAGCTATGTAAGTGTAGGATCATGTTTGTACAGTAGGTGTTTGCAGGTTACCTATGAATGTGTACAATCATGTGTGTACAGTAGGTGTTTGCAGGTTACCTATGAATGTGTAATCATGTGTGAACAGTAGGTGCTTGCAGGTTAGTTATGTAGGGTCATGTATGTACAATAGGTGTTTGCAGTTTAGTTATATATGTGTAGGATCATGTGTGTACAGTAGGTGTTTGCAGGTTAGTTATATATGTGTAGTATCATGTTTCTACAGTAGGTGTTTTCAGGTTGGCTATGTATCTGTAGTATCATGTTTGTACAGTAGGTTTATTCAGGTTAGTTATGTATGTGTAGGATCATGTTTGTACAGTATGTGTTTGCAGGTTACCTATGAATGTGTAATCATGTGTGCACAATAGGTGTTTGCAGGTTAGTTATGTATGTGTAGGATCATGTATGTACAATAGGTGTTTGCAGGTTAGTTATAAATGTGTAGGATCATGTGTGTGCAGTAGGTGTTTGCAGGTTAGCTATGTATGTGTAGGATCATGTGTGTACAGTAGGTGTTTGCAGGTTAGTTATGTATGTGTATTATCATGTTTGTACAGTAGGTGTTTGCAGGTTACCTATGAATGTGTACGATTATGTGTGTACAGTAGGTGTTTGCAGATTAGTTATGTATCTGTAGGATCATGTTTGTACAATAGGTGTTTGCAGGTTAGTTATATATGTGTAGGATCATGTTTCTACAGTAGGTGTTTTCAGGTTACCTATGTATGTGTAGGATCATGTTTGTATAGTAGGTGTTTGCATGCTACCTATGAATGTGTAATCATGTGTGTAGAGTAGGTGTTTGCAGGTTTGTTATGTATGTGTATAATCATGTATGTACAATAGGTTTGCAGGTTAGTTATATATATATATATGTAGGATCATGTGTGTGTACAGTAGGTGTTTGCAGGTTAGCTATGTATGTGTAGGATCATGTTTGTACAGTAGGTGTTTGTAGGTTACCTATGAATGTGTAATCATGTGTGTACAGTAGGTGTTTGCAGGTTAGCTATGTATGTGTAGGATCAGGTTTGTATAGTAGTTGTTTGTAGGTTACCTATGAATGTGTAATTGTGTGTGTACAGTAGGTGTTTGCAGGTTAGCTATGTATGTGTAGGATCAGGTTTGTATAGTAGTTGTTTGTAGATTACCTATGAATGTGTAATTGTGTGTGTACAGTAAGTGTTTGCAGGTTAGTTATGTATGTGTAGGATCATGTTTGTACAGTAGGTGTGTGCAGGTTACCTATGAATGTGTATGTTCATGTATGTACAGCAGGTGTTTGCAGATTACCTATGAATCTGTAATCATGTGTGTACAGTAGGTGTTTGCAGGTTAGTTATGTATGTGTAGGATTAAGTATGTACAATAGGTGTTTGCAGGTTAGTTATATATATATATATGTAGGATCATGTGTGTACAGTAGGTGTTTGCAGGTTAGTTATGTATGTGTAGGATCATGTTTGTACAGTAGGTGTTTGCAGGTTACCTAAGAATGTGTACGATCATGTGTGTACAGTAGGTGTTTGTAGGTTACCTATGAATGTGTAATCATGTGTACAGTAGGTCTTTGCAGGTTAGCTATGTATGTGTAGGATCATGTTCGTACAACAGGTGTTTGCAAGTTATAATCATGTGGGCACAGTAGGTATTTTCAGGTTAGCTATATATGTGTAGGATCATGTTTGTACAGTAGGTGTTTTCAGGTTACCTGTGAATGTGTAATCATGTGTGTATAGTAGGTGTTTGCAGGTTAGTTATGTATGTGTAGGATCATGTATGTACAATACATGTTTGCAGCTTATTGATATATGTGTAGGATCATGTGTGTACAGTAGGTGTTTGCAGGTTAGTTATGTATATGTAGTATCATGTTTGTACAGTAGGTGTTTGCAGGTTACATATGAATGTTTACTATTATATGTGTACAGTAGGTGTTTGCAGGTTAGCTATGTATGTTTAGGATCATGTTTGTATAGTAGGTGTTTGCAGGTTACCTATGAATGTGTACGAGCACGTATGTACAGTAGGTGTTTGTAGGTTACCTATAAATGTGTAATCATGTGTGTACAGTAGGTGTTTGCAGGTTAGTTATGTATATGTAGGATCATGTATGTACAATAGGTGCTTGCAGGTTTCCTGTGAATGTGTAATAGTGTGTGTACAGTAGGTATTTGCAGGTTAGTTATGTATGTGTAGGATCATGTTTGTACAGTAGGTTTTTGCAGGTTAGCTATGAATGTGTATGATCATGTATGTACAGCAGAAGTTTGCAGGTTACCTATGAATGTGTAATCATGTGTGTACAGTAGATGTTTGCAGGTTAGTTATGTATGTGTAGTATCATGTTTGTACACTAGGTGTTTGCAGGTTACCTATGAATGTTTACTATTATGTGTGTACAGTAGGTGATTGCAGGTTAGTTATGTATCTGTAGGATCATGTATGAACAAAATCTGTTTGCTAGTTAGTTATATATGTGTAGGATCATGTGTGTGCAGTAGGTGTTTTCAGATTAGCTATGTATGTGTAGGATCATGTTTGTGTAGTAGGTGTTTGCATGTTACTTATGAATGTGTAATCGTGTGTGAACAGTAGGTGTTTGCAGGTTAGTTATGTATATGTAGGATCATGTTTGTACAGTAGGTGCGTGCATGTTACCTATGAATGTTTGCGATCACATATGTACAGTAGGTGTTTGCAGGTTACCTATGAATGTGTAGTCATGTGTACAGTAGGTGTTTGCAGGTTAGTTATGTATGTGTAGGATCATGTATGTACAACAGGTGTTTGCAAGTTACCTAGGAATGTGTAATCGTGTGGGCACAGTAGGTATTTGCAGGTTAGTTATCTATGTGTAGGATCATGTTTGTACAGTAGGTGTGTGCAGGTTACCTATGGATGTGTAATCATGTGTGTACAGTAGGTGTTTGCAGGTTAGTTTTGTATGTGTAGGATCATGTGTGTACAATAGGTGTTTGCAGATTAGTTATTTATATGTAGGATCATGTGTGTACAGTAGGTGTTTGCAGGTTTCCTATGAATGTTTAATCATGTGTACAGTAGGTGTTTGCAGGTTAGTTATGTATCTGTAGGATCGTGTATGTACAATAAGTGTTTGCAGGTTAATTATACATATGTAGGATCATGTGTGTACAGTAGGTATTTTCAGGTTAGCTATGTATGTGTAGGATCATGTTTGTACAGTAGGTTTTTGCAGGTTACCTATGAATGTGTAATCGTTTGTGTACAGTAGGTGTTTGCAGGTTAGTTATGTATGTGTAGGATCATGTATGTACAATAGGTGTTTGCAGGTTAGTTATAAATGTGTAATCATGTGTGCACAATAGGTGTTTGCAGGTTAGTTATGTATGTGTAGGATCATGTATGTACAATAGGTGTTTGCAGGTTAGTTATAAATGTGTAGGATCATGTGTGTGCAGTAGGTGTTTGCAAGTTAGCTATGTATGTGTAGGAGCATGTGTGTACAGTAGGTGTTTGCAGGTTAGTTATGTATGTGTAGTATCATGTTTGTACAGTAGGTGTTTGCAGGTTACCTACGAATGTGTACGATTATGTGTGTACAGTAGGTGTTTGCAGATTAGTTATGTATCTGTAGGATCATGTTTGTACAATAGGTGTTTGCAGGTTAGTTATATATGTGTAGGATCATGTTTCTACAGTAGGTGTTTTCAGGTTAGCTATGTATGTGTAGGGTCATGTTTGTATAGTAGGTGTTTGCATGCTACCTATGAATGTGTAATCATGTGTGTAGAGTAGGTGTTTGCAGGTTAGTTATGTATGTGTATAATCATGTATGTACAATAGGTTTGCAGGTTATATATGAATGTGTAACTGTGTGTGTACAGTAGGTGTCTGCAGGTTAGCTATGTATGTGTAGGATCAGGTTTGTATAGTAGTTGTTTGTAGGTTACCTATGAATGTGTAATTGTGTGTGTACAGTAGGTGTTTGCAGGTTAGTTATGTATGTGTAGGATCATGTTTGTACAGTAGGTGTGTGCAGGTTACCTATGAATGTGTATGTTCATGTATGTACAGCAGGTGTTTGCAGGTCACCTATGAATCTGTAATCATGTGTGTACAGTAGGTGTTTGCATGTTAGTTATGTATGTGTAGGATTAAGTATGTACAATAGGTGTTTGCAGGTTAGTTATATATATGTAGGATCATGTGTGTACAGTAGGTGTTTGCAGGTTAGTTATGTATGTGTAGGATCATGTTTGTACAGTAGGTGTTTGCAGGTTACCTATGAATGTGTACGATCATGTGTGGACAGTAGGTGTTTGCAGGTTACCTATGAATGTGGAATCATGTGTGTACAGTAGGTCTTTGCAGGTTAGCTATGTATGTGTAGGATCATGTTTGTACAGTAGGTATTTTCAGGTTAGCTATATATGTGTAGGATCATGTTTGTACAGTAGGTGTTTGCAAGGTTACCTGTGAATGTGTAATCATGTGTGTATAGTAGGTGTTTGCAGGTTAGTTATGTATGTGTAGGATCATGTATGTACAATACGTGTTTGCAGCTTAGTTATATATGTGTAGGATCATGTGTGTACAGTAGGTGTTTGCAGGTTAGCTATGTATGTGTAGGATAATGTTTGTACAGTATGTGTTTGCAGATTACCTGTGAATGTGTAATGATGTGTGTACAGTAGGTGTTTACAGGTTAGTTATGTATATGTAGTATCATGTTTGTGCAGTAGGTGTTTGCAGGTTACATATGAATGTTTACTATTATGTGTGTACAGTAGGTGTTTGCAGGTTAGTTATGTATCTGAAGGATCATGTATGTACAAAAGGTGTTTGCAGGTTAGTTATATATGTGCAAGATCATGTGTGTACAGAAGGTGTTTGCAGGTTAGCTATGTATGTGTAGGATCATGTTTGCATAGTAGGTGTTTGCAGGTTACCTATGAATGTGTACGAGCACGTGTGTACAGTAGGTGTTTGTAGGTTACCTATAAATGTGTAATCATTTGTGTACAGTAGGTGTTTGCAGGTTAGTTATCTATATGTAGGATCATGTATGTACAATAGGTATTTGCAGGTTACCTGTGAATGTGTAATAGTGTGTGTACAGTAGGTGTTTGCAGGTTAGTTATGTATGTGTAGGATCATGTTTGTACAGTAGGTTTTTGCAGGTTACCTATGAATGTTTACTATTATGT
Source organism: Protopterus annectens (assembly GCF_019279795.1). Classification (NCBI taxonomy): domain Eukaryota; kingdom Metazoa; phylum Chordata; order Ceratodontiformes; family Protopteridae; genus Protopterus; species Protopterus annectens. The sequence goes on along the minus strand of NC_056748.1, from coordinate 1,027,099,039 downwards.
GTGTACAGTAGGTGATTGCAGGTTAGTTATGTATCTGTAGGATCATGTATGAACAAAATGTGTTTGCAGGTTAGTTATATATGTGTAGGATCATGTGTGTGCAGTAGGTGTTTTCAGGTTAGCTATGTATGTGTAGGATCATGTTTGTATAGTAGGTGTTTGCATGTTACTTATGAATGTGTAATCATGTGTGAACAGTAGGTGTTTTCAGGTTAGTTATGTATATGTAGGATCATGTTTGTACAGTAGGTGTGTGCATGTTACCTATGAATGTTTACAATCACGTATGTACAGTAGGTGTTTGCAGGTTACCTATGAATGTGTAGTCGTGTGTACAGTAGGTGTTTTCAGGTTAGCTATGAATGTGTATGATCATGTATGTACAGCAGTTGTTTGCAGGTTACCTATGAATGTGTAATCGCGTGTACAGTAGATGTTTGCAGGTTAGTTATGTATGTGTAGTATCATGTTTGTACACTAGGTGTTTGCAGGTTACCTATGAATGTTTACTATTATGTGTGTACAGTAGGTGATTGCAGGTTAGTTATGTATCTGTAGGATCATGTATGAACAAAATGTGTTTGCAGGTTAGTTATATATGTGTAGGATCATGTGTGTGCAGTAGGTGTTTTCAGGTTAGCTATGTATGTGTAGGATCATGTTTGTATAGTAGGTGTTTGCATGTTACTTATGAATGTGTAATCATGTGTGAACAGTAGGTGTTTGCAGGTTAGTTATGTATATGTAGGATCATGTTTGTACAGTAGGTGTGTGCATGTTACCTATGAATGTTTACAATCACGTATGTACAGTAGGTGTTTGCAGGTTACCTATGAATGTGTAGTCGTGTGTACAGTAGGTGTTTGCAGGTTAGTTATGTATGTGTAGGATTATGTATGTACAACAGGTGTTTGCAAGTTACCTAGGAATGTGTAATCGTGTGGGCACATTAGGTGTTTGCAGGTTAGTTTTGTATGTGTAGGATCATGTGTGTACAATAGGTGTTTGCAGATTAGTTATTTATATGTAGGATCATGTGTGTACAGTAGGTGTTTGCAGATTAGTTATGTATGTGTAGGATCATGTTTGTACAGTAGGAGTTTGTAGGTTACCTATAATGTGTACGATCATGTGTGTACAGTAGGTGTTTGCAGGTTTCCTATGAATGTGTAATCATGTGTACAGTAGGTGTTTGCAGGTTAGTTATGTATCTGTAGGATCATGTATGTACAATAAGTGTTTGCATGTTAATTATACATATGTAGGATCATGTGTGTACAGTAGGTATTTTCAGGTTAGCTATGTATGTGCAGGATCATGTTTGTACAGTAGGTTTTTGCAGGTTACCTATGAATGTGTAATCATATGTGTACAGTAGGTGTTTGCAGGTTAGTTATGCATGTGTAGAATCATGTATGTACAATAGGTATTTGCAGATTAGTTTTATATGTGTAGGATCATGTATGTACAGTAGGTGTTTCCAGGTTAGCTATGTATGTGTAGGATCATGTTTGTAAATTAGGTTTTTCCAGGTTACCTATGAATGTTTTCTATTATGTGTGTATAATAGGTGTTTGTAGGTTAATTATGTATCTGTAGGATCATGTATGTACAGTAGGTGTTTGCAGGTTAGTTATATAGGTGTAGGATCATGTGTGTACAATAGGTGTTTGCAGGTTAGCTATGTATATGTAGGATCGTGTTTGTATAGTAGGTGTTTGCAGGTTACCTATGAATGTGTAATCATGTTTGTACAGTAGGTGTTTGCAGGTTAGTTATGTATGTGTACGATCATGTGTGTACAGAAGGTGTTTGCAGGTTACCTATGAATGTGTAATCATGTATGTACAGTAGGTGTTTGCAGGTTAATTATATATGTGTAGGGTCATGTATGTACAGTAGGTATTTTCAGGTAAGCTATGTATGTGTAGCGTCATGTTTGTACAGTAGGTGTTTGCAGGTTACCTATGAATGTGTAATCATGTGTGTACAGCAGGTGTTTTCAGGTTAGTTATGTATGTGTAGGATCATGTATGTACAGTAGGTGTTTGCAGGTTAGTTATATATGTGTAGGATCATGAGTGTACAGTAGGTGTTTGCAGGTTAGATATGTATGTGTAGCATCATGCTTGTACAATAGGTGTTTGCAGGTTATCTATGAATGTGTAATCATGTGTGTACAGTTGGTGTTTGCAGGTTAGTTATGTATGTGTATAATCATGTATGTACAATAGGTTTGCAGGTTACATATGAATGTGTAACTGTGTGTGTACAGTAGGTGTTTGCAGGTTAGCTATGTACGTGCAGGATCAGATTTGTATAGTAGTTGTTTGTAGGTTACCTATGAATGTGTAATTGTGTGTGTATACAGTAGGTGTTTGCGAATCTGTAATCATGTGTATACAGTAGGTGTTTGCAGGTTAGTTATGTATGTGTAGGATCAAGTATGTACAATAGGTGTTTGCAGGTTAGTTATATATATGTAGGATCATGTGTGTACAGTAGGTGTTTGCAGGTTAGTTATGTATGTGTAGGATCATGTTTGTACAGTAGGTGTTTGCAGGTTACCTATGAATGTGTACGATCATGTGTGTACAGTAGGTGTTTGCAGGTTACCTATGAATGTGTAATCATGTGTGTACAGTAGGTGTTTGCAGGTTAGTTATGTATGTGTAGGATCATGTATGTACAAAACATGTTTGCAGGTTAGTTATGTGAAGGATCATGTGTGTACAGTAGGTGTTTGCAGGTTAGTTATGTATGTGTAGGATCAATTATGTACAATAGGTGTTTGCAAGTTAGTTATATATATGTAGGATCATGTGTGTACAGTAGGTGTTTGCAGGTTAGCTATGTATCTGTAGGATCATGTTTGTACAGTAGGTATTTTCAGGTTAGCTATGTATGTGTAGGATCATGTTTGTACAGTAGGTGTTTGCAGGTTACCTATGAATGTCTAATCATGTGTGTATAGTAGGTGTTTGCAGGTTAGTTATGTATGTGTAGGATCATGTATGTACATTACATGTTTGCAGGTTAGTTATGTGAAGGATCATGTGTGTACAGTAGGTGTTTGCAGGTTAGCTATGTATGTGTAGGATCATGTTTGTACAGTAGGTGTTTACAGATTACCTGTGAATGTGTAATGATGTGTGTACAGTAGGTGTTTGCAGGTTAGTTATGTATGTGTAGTATCATGTTTGTACAGTAGGTGTTTGCAGGTTATCTATGAATGTTTACTATTATGTGTGTACAGTAGGTGTTTGCAGGTTAGTTATGTATCTGTAGGATCATGTATGTACAAAAGGTGTTTGCAGGTTATTTATATATGTGTAAGATCATGTGTGTACAGAAGGTGTTTGTAGGTTAGCTATGTATGTGTAGGATCATGTTTGTATAGTAGGTGTTTGCAGGTTACCTATGAATGTGTATGAGCACGTATGTACAGTAGGTGTTTGTAGGTTACCTATAAATGTGTAATCATGTGTGTATGGTAGGTGTTTGCAGGTTACCTATGAATGTGTATCGTGTGTGTACAGTAGGTGTTTGCAGGTTAGTTATGAAATGCCTTCTATGAACACCTCCAGGACTGCATGGATCAGGCAATCCCAAATAAAACCAAGACTCTTTCCACAAAGGGCAAACGTCCAGTCTGGTGGACCCCAGCCATTAACAAACTTTACAATAAGAGGAGAAAGCTATTACATGATAGAACAAAATCCATAAAATGGAAGTCACCCCTGATCATTATTAGTAAAAAAATACCAGCACTCATAAAATCAACTAAGGCCAATTTTGAGAGAAAAATTGCCATGGATTCAAAGGACAATCATAAGACCTTTTTCAGCTATGTTAGGAACCTGGGTGGAAAATCCCAGATATGCTCAGAATTAGTCCAAAATGATACAAAAATCACTGAACCCACAGACATTGCCAACACACTGGCAGACAGGTTCAGTGCAAACTTCACCCCCCTCCCCCCCCAAAGGAGTGATAACTATCCCAGCAGAGTGTAGCCTCCCAGACATCTCAAATGCGCAGGTGAAAGCTGCTCTCTCTAAAGCTAAAAACACAGCATCAATGGGACCGGATGGTGTCCCCGGCTGTGTGCTACATGAGCTAAATGAGGAATTAAACCCGCACATATGGCAGCTGTTTAATCTCAGCCTTACCACAGGATACGTGCCCAAGGAGTGGCGTACAGCAACTGTGGTCCCACTCCACAAAGGCAGTGCCTCTATGGACCCTGGTAATTACCGCCCCATAAACTTAACAAGTCTAGTCTGCAAAGCTATGGAGAGGATCATAATGGAGCTCATAAACAAAGATATAGGGGACTTGCAGACATTGGACCCGACCCAGTTTGGCTTCGTCAAGGGCAGATCATGCCTCTTGAACTTGGTTGACTTCTTCGAAACAGTCACCAAGGCCATTGATGAGGGAAAGGCAGTCCATACAGCCTACCTTGACCTTGCAAAGGCTTGACACAATACCCCACTCGGGTATTGTAGAAAAACTTACCAGCTTAAATGTAAACCCATATGTCACAAGATGGGTTGCAAACTGGCTTAAGGACAGAACCCACAGGGTTAGAGTTGCTGGCGCTATGTCAGACTCCAAGCCGGTCACAAGTGGTGTCCCACAGGGCTCGGTCCTTGGCCCTCTATTGTTCGGAATCTACTTCTCAGATGTACAGGCCAACATGGGAGGACTTTGGCTGACAAAGTTTGCAGTCGACTGCAAACTGGGCGCCATAGTGGAAAGTGCATCGGACATGGATATCCTTCAGAAGGGACTCACGGAAACAGATAGCTGGTGCCAGAGCCATGGCCTGAAGTTAAACGCCAAAAATGTATAGTCATACCCTTCGAGAAAAACAAGGTAACCCCAAGCTACCATATAGGTGGCAATCCACTAAGCACAGAAGAGGTTATCAGGGACCTGGGGACCCAGGTTGACAGTGGCCTTTCTTTGACACTCACATTGCTAAAGTGGTTAGAAAGACCTTCAACATTGCCCACCTGATCATGAAGGGATTCACATCCAGATCTAGTGAGGTCATTGTTCCCCTGTACTCTTCACTTATCAGACCAATGATCGAGTACAATGCCCCATTCGGGATGTATCGCACCCGACATCTGCAGCAATTGGAGAGACCCCAAAAGTTCCTCACCAAAAGGATAAAGGGACTCCAAAATCTGTCATATGCTGCCAGATTGAAGAAACTCCAGCTCTATTCAGTTGCATACCGTTTGCTCAGAGGTGACATGTGCCTGACATACAAGGCCATGTCCAACCGGAATTAATGGACATGCTCCACCTCAAAAAATCCAAATCCACCAAAACCACTAGAGCAAGCGACTTAAACCTTAGCACGGATATAAATAGGACGTGCTGGAGGGATAGATTTATCACTCAGAGACTCCCTATGCTGTGGAATAAAATCCCGGTCCATGTGAGGCAGAGCACCTCGCTGGCTCTGTTCAAGAGAAATCTTGACCTGTGGATGGGAGATCGTAGGTTTATCCCGGGAATCATCTCTGTGTCACTGCTGGACAGAGGCACAACAAACTAATGGGCACAGTATTTTTTCATATAAGGGGTGGCGTAAGCCACAAAAATTTGGGCTAGGCTTATAAATGCCTTAGGGCAGATAGCCTAGTATAAACCTATGAACCTATGTGTAGGATCATGTTTGTACAGTAGGTTTTTGCAGGTTACCTATGAATGTGTGCGATCATGTATGTACAACAGGTGTTTGCAGGTTACCTATGAATGTTTACTATTATGTGTGTACAGTAGGTGATTGCAGGTTAGTTATATATGTGTAGGATCATGTGTGTACAGTAGGTGTTTGCAGCTTAGCTATGTATGTGTAGGATCATGTTTGTATAGTAGGTGTTTGCAGGTTACCTATGAATGTGTAATCGTGTGTGAACAGTAGATGTTTGCAGTTAGTTATGTATATGTAGGATCATGTTTGTACAGTAGGTGTGTGCAGGTTACCTATGAATATTTACGATCATGTATGTACAACAGGTGTTTGCAAGTTACCTATGAATGTGTAATCGTGTGGGCAGAGTAGGTGTTTGCAGGTTAGTTATGTATGTGTAGGATCAAGTATGTACAATAGGTGTTTGCAGATTAGTTATATATATGTAGGATCATGTGTGTACAGTAGGTGTTTGCAGGTTGGTTATGTATGTGTAGGAGTATGTAGGTTACCTATGAATGTGTACAATCATGTGTGTACAGTAGGTGTTTGCAGGTTTCCCATGAATGTGTAATCATGTGTACAGTAGGTGTTTGCAGGTTAGTTATGTATCTGTAGGATCATGTATGTACAATAAGTGTTTCAGGTTAATTATACATGTGTAGGATCATGTGTGTACAGTAGGTATTTTCAGGTTAGCTATGTATGTGTAGGATCATGTTTGTACAGTAGGTTTTTGCAGGTTACCTATGAATGTGTAATCATTTGTGTACAGTAGATGTTTGCAGGTTAGTTATGCATGTGTAGGATCATGTATGTACAATAGGTATTTGCCGATTAGTTTTATATGTGTAGGATCATGTATGTACAGTAGGTGTTTCCAGGTCAGTTATCTATGTGTAGGAGCATGTTTGTATAGTAGGTGTTTGCTGGTTACCTATGAATGTGTAATCATATGTGTACAGTAGGTATTTGCAGGTAGGTTATGTCTGTGTAGTATCATGTTTGTACATTAGGTGTTTGCAGGTTACCTATGAATGTTTACTATTATGTGTGTACAACAGGTTTTTGCAGGTTAGTTATGTATCTGTAGGATCATGTACGTACAATAGGTGTTTGCAGGTTAGTTATATAGGTGTAGGATCATGTATGTACAGTAGGTGTTTGCAGGTTAGCTATGAATGTGTAATTATGTATGCACAGTAGGTGTCTGCAGGTTAGTTATGTATCTGTAGGTTCATGTATGTACAATAAGTGTTTGCAGGTTAATTATTTATGTGTAGGATCATGTATGTACAGTAGGTATTTTCAGGTAAGCTATGTATGTGTAGCATCATGTTTGTACAGTAGGTGTTTACAGGTTACCTATGAATGTGTAATCATGTGTGTACAGTAGGTGTTTGCAGGTTAGTTATGTATGTGTAGGATCATGTATGTACAGTAGGTGTTTGCAGGTTAATTATATATGTGTAGGATCATGAGTGTACAGTAGGTGTTTGCAGGTTAGATATGTATGTGTAATCATGTGTGTACAGTACTGATGTTACTTAGGTTATGAATGTGTAATCATGTGTGTACAGTAGGTGTTTGCAGGTTAGTTATGTATGTGTAGCATCATGTATGTACAATAGGTGTTTTCAAGTTAGTTATATATGTGTAGGATCATGTGTGTACAGTAGGTGTTTGCAGGTTAGCTATGTATGTATAAGATCATGTTTGTATAGTAGGTGTTTGCAGGTTACCTTTGAATGTGTAATCGTATGTACAGTAGGTGTTTGCAGGTTAGTTATGTTAGTTATGTATCTGTAGGATCATGTATGTACAATAAGTGTTTGCATGTTAATTATATATGTGTAGGGTCATGTGTATACACTATGTATTTTTAGGTTAGCTATGTATGTGTAGGATCATGTCTGTTCAGTAGGTGTTTGCAGATTACCTATGAATGTGTAATCATGTGTGTACAGTTGGGGTTTGCAGGTTAGTTATGTATGTGTAGGATCATCATGTGTGTACAGTAGGTGTTTGCAGGTTAGCTATGTATGTGTTGGATCATGTTTGTATAGTAGGTGTTTGCAGGTTACCTATGAATATGTAATCATGTGTGTACAGTAGGTGTTTGCAGGTTAGTTATGTCTGTGTAGTATCATGTTTGTACATTAGGTGTTTGCAGGTTACCTATGAATGTTTACTATTATGTGTGTATAGTAGGTGTTTACAGGTTAGTTATGTATCTGTAGGATCATGTATGTACAATTGGTGTTTGCTGATTAGTTATATATGTGTAGGATCATGTGTGTACAGTGGGTGTTTGCAGGTTAGCTATGTATGTGTAGGATCGTGTTTGTATAGTAGGTGTCTGCAGGTTACCTATGAATGTGTAATCATGTTTGTACAGTAGGTGTTTGCAATTTAAATATGTATGTGTAGGATCATATTTGTACAGTAGGTGTTTGCAGGTTAACTTTGAATGTGTATGATCATGTGTGTACAGAAGGTGTTTGTAGGTTACCTATGAATGCATAATCATGTTTGTAAAGTAGGTGTTTGAAGGTTAGTTATGCATCTGTAGGTTCATGTATGTACAATAGGTGTTTGCAGGTTAATTATATATGTGTAGGATCATGTGTGTACAGTAGGTATTTTCAGGTTAGCTATGTATGTGTAGGATCATGTTTGGACAGTAAGTGTTTGCAGGTTACCTATGAATGTGTACAATCATGTGTGTACAGAAGGTGTTTGCAGGTTACCTATGAATGTGTAATCATGTGTGTAAAGTAGTTGTTTGCAGGTTAGTTATGTATCTGTAAGTTCATGTATGTACAATAGGTGTTTGCATGTTAATTATATATGTGTAGGATCATGTGTGTACAGTAGGTTTTTTCAGGTTAGCTATGTATGTGTAGGATCATGTTTGTACAGTAGGTGTTTGCAGGTTACCTATGAATGTGTAATCATGTGTATACTGTAGGTGTTTGCAGGTTAGTTATGCATGTGTAGGATCATGTATGTACAATAGGTGTTTGCAGGTTAGGCATTTATGTGTAGGATCATGAGTGTACAGTAGGTGTTTACAAGTTAGATATGTATGTGTAGGATCATGTATGTACTGTAGGTGTTTGCAGGTTATCTATGAATGTGTAGTCATGTGTGTGCAGTAGGTGCTTGCAGGTTAGTTATGTATGTGTAGGATTATGTATGTACAATAGGTGTTTGCAGGTTAGCTATATATGTGTAGGATCATGTTTGTATAGTAGGTGTTTGCTGGTTACCTATGAATGTGTAATTGTGTGCACAGTATGTGTTTGCAGGTTAGTTATGTATGTGTACGATCATGTATGTACAGCAGGTGTTTGCAGGTTAGCTAGGTATGTGTAGAATCATGTTTGTACCATAGGTGTTTTCAGGTTAGTTATGTATGTGTAGGAACATGTATGTACAGTAGGTGTTTGCAGGTTAGCTATTTATATGTAGGACTATGTCTGCGCAGTAGGTGTTTGCTTGTTAGCTATGTATGTGTAGGATCATGTGTGTGCAGTAGTTTTTTGCAGGTTAGCTATGTATGTGTAGGATCACATGTGTGCAGTAGGAGTTTGCAGAGTAGCTCTGTATATGTAGGATCATATGTGTACTGTAGGTGTTTGCAGGTTAGGTATTTATTTCAGTGTGTGCAAAAGGTGTTCGATGGTTAGGTATGTATGTGTTTGTTGATCACTATATTGAATGTGCATATGTGGGTGGAGTATTCACAAGTAGGTGTAGTGTAATTATTAATCATTTATGGTGTGTGTTGCTTGTATTGGGAAAGTGCTTTTGTGGTAGCATGTGTTTGCTTGAAAGAATACATTGCTGGAAGTATAGAATGCAGTTGTTAGACTCTGTGCCTGGTGTAAAGTCTATGAAAGCCATGACAGGTGGTTATTGTAGAAGACGATTGTGAAAAGCACTTACTCCAAGGTGAATTTAATTTTGAAGTTACTTATATAAGTTCTTGGGGGTTGCTCCTGTGGGGCTTACCCCATATTAGAAATATGTGTTTTGTGTGCTTATTTGTGTGTGTCTCTCTGTCTGTGTCTATGTGCTTTGGATATATAAGTGTGTCACTGCTGAGTGTAATGGAGTTTCATTTGTTTGGGATGTAGGATTATTGCATGCTTGTGTGTCCTTAGCCAAATGACTGGACTGGTCAGTGACAGTGTAAAGTCAATGGGTTTTTATGAGTAGTGGATCCGTAGTAATTCTGTCATAAACATATTTAATGATGCCCTTTCATAGTCTCAGTGTCTTGAGGGGGTCTCCTCAGACACTCAAGATAGTGCTTCACTGGCACCTCTGTGCTTCAAGCAGGCATCTGGCTTATTTCAAGAAATCTGTCTCTGTAATATAGTCCTTATTATTTCTTTCTCTCTCTATATATATATATGTGTGTGTGTGTGTGTGTGTGTGTGTGTGTGTGTGTGTGTGTGTGTGTGTGTGTGTGTGTGTATGGGTGGAATCATTGCTGATTTTATCCATCTCAAAAGAATCATTTCTTTATCCCATTTAGAATTAATGGATTGTATAAGATGGATGTTTAAAGTTATATATGTTGTCACCGACCCCTTTTTTTCTCTTTTCTCTCTTATTACACTCTGTCTGTTCCAAATTGGAAGAGAAGAAGGAGAAATATATTTTTAAATAACAAACATAAATGAAAGGTACACAGCCCTTTAGTCATTTGATAAATACGCTTTGACATTATTAAGTAAATGTATGATAGGAGAAAATTTAAATGAAATAAATCCTGAAGAAAATATAAAGTATTACTTGGTGTTAATGTTTAATATGTGAAATTTAGTTCATATAAGTTCCAAATAGAGGCAGAGATGACATTCATGTTAAAGGAAAAGGGAAAAGCAGTTTGGTTTACGGAAGACTTCCACCTTTAAATTTCTTAGTGATAGATACTGCTCTCTTCTGGCCAATAAGTTCATTACTCCTCTTACACTCTAAATCAACACAGGCTTTAAACTTTGCATGCCTATGTTTTCCTTTACTTTCTGTGAAAAATCTTTCTTCACACTTGCCCCTGCATATCGGAATAACTTTCCAAGCACTGCTGCAACTTCACAAGATCTTTCATAATTCTATGGGAAAAAATGAAAAGAACATTTGCTGGATTCATTTAAATGTTCCTATTTCACTGATTCTGCTGGTTAATTAATTCATCTGCTTTCTTTTGATGTCTTCACGAAAGTGAATCACACTTGAACACTGACCTGAACTAAATGTAATGCTCAGAATTACATCATTAGCCCATCTACTTATCATGTCATGTCATGTTTAAGTGACTATTTTTTCCTGTTTGTACTTTTTGTTAAACATATTTCTTTGTAATCAGCTTCTGTACACTGCAACACCATTTCTGACACTAAGTGTATCTTGGTCTTTCAATTTATCTTTTTATCTGTAAATTTATGATTTAATTTTTGTTCATTGTATTGATTCATTTTATGTTGTGCTGCCTTGAGGTCCAGGTAGTGGCTTAAAAGGGTCCTGCAACAAATTTGGCAAACTTTAAGTAAATAAATAGTACATTACATACTTGCATTTATATGTATAATTATGACAGGTAAGTCAGATATTCAAAACATAGGTTCATATGCATTACTAAGCTAATGGCCCTAGAGCCTTTACAAGCCTAGCCCATAGGATTGCCCTGGCATCGTGCCGACCGATGTTAGTTCCCAGTGCCTCTATCGTGTAGAGCCACTGAAGTGATCCCCAGGGTGAATTTTCTATTTTCCATCCACTCGTCAAGATTTCTCTTGAAAAGGGCCAGTGAGGTGCTCTGCTTGACATGTATGGGAATTCTATTCCAGAGCATGGGCAGTATCTGGGTTAAGAACCTGTCCCTCCAGCATGTTCTGTTGATTGAGTTAATGAGATTGAGGCCTCTGGAGCATGTGGTGTGGAGGGATTGGGATTTTTTTAGAATTAGCATATCTAACAGGGTTGAGTCAGACATGGCTTTGTAAGTCAAGCAGAGATCACCTCTAAGTAGGTGATATGAGACAGAGAATAGCTGGGGGTTTTTGAGTCTGTCCATATAGGACATGTGTTTAAGGCCTAGGATCCTCTTTGTGATGTACTTTTGAGGTCTCTCCAGTTGTTGCAGGTGTCTAGTGAGGTACATACCAAATGGGGCATTGTATTTAATGACTGGTCTAATCAGGGATGTGTAGAGAGAGATGATGACCTCATTCTTTCTGGATGCAAAACCCTTAGTAATGAGATGTGCCACATAGAAGGACTTTCTGACCACAGTGGCTATGTAGTGGTCAAATGAGAGGTTGCTGTCAACCTAGTGTTCTCAGATCTCTTTTAACTCCTTCAGTGCTCAGCGGAATACCATCAATATAGTAATTCATGGTAATTGAGTTTTTCCCAAAGGGGATGATGATGCATTTGTTGGCATTAAGGTTAAGGCCATGGTTTTGACACCAGTCGTTGGTCTTGGTGAGGCCTTTCTGTAGGATGTCTGCATCACTTGGGGAGTTAATAATGGCTCCCAGCTTGCAATAATCTGTGAACGTGGTCAGCCAGAGACCTTTCATGCTGGCCTGGATTTCAGAAAAGTAGATGCCAAACAGGAGAGGACCCAGGACCGATCCCTTTGGGACTCCACTGATGAGTGGTCGGCAGTCTGACTTGGACTCTGCTACTTTCACACTGTGGGTTCTATCTGTGAGCCAGTTTGCAACCCACCTGGTGATATAGGGGCTGATGCCTAGTTTAATGAGTTTGTCTGTGATTCCTGAGTGGGGAATGATATCAAAGGCTTTGGCCAGATCGAGGTAGGCTGTAGGAACTACCTTGCTCTCATCCACAGCTCTAGTGACTGACTCAAAGAAGTCAACCAGGTTGAGTAGGCATGATCTACCCTTCACAAAGCCAAATTGCATGGGGTCTAGAGTTTGGAGATTCCCTATATCCTTATTTTATTAGGTCCATGATGATGATGCACTCCATAACCTTACATATCGGACTTGTCAGGCTAATGGGGCAATAGTTCCCAGGTTCTGTAGTTGCTCTCCCTCTGTGGAGAGGGATGACTGTAGTAGTGAGCCATTTGTTAGGGACAAAGCCTGAGGTGCAGCTGTGATTAGGTGTGGTGCCAGTTCACTTTTTAGTTCATGTAGAAACCAGCCAGGGATATTGTCGGGTCCCATGGAAGCTGCATTCTTGGCCTTGGATAGTGCAGTTTAACCTGCGCAGCAATAATACTGGGTGCCTGGGATTTTTTGATATTGTGATAGGTCCTTAAGGTGGGGAGAGAGGGGTAAAGCTGGCACTGAATCTGTCGGCGAGTATATTGGCAATATCTGTTGGCTCACTATAGGAGGTACCATAGGTTCATAGATTCATAGGGAGGTACTAGGCTATCGGCCCAAGGGCCTAAGTAAGCCTAACCAACAAGGTTCCCTGGCTTACGCCACCCAAGAAAGTTAATTTCCTGTGCCCCTATCGAGAAGAGCCACAGAAGTAATCCTCTGGGTGTATTTTCTATTTCTCATCCACTCATCAAGATTTTTCTTGAAGAGTGCTAATGAGGAACTTTGCTTGACATAGATGGGTAGCTTGTTCCAGAGTATAGGAAGTCTCTGGGACAGGAATCTATCCCTCCAGCATGTCCTGTTTATTGTGGTGACAAGGTTTAGGCACCTAGAGCGTGTAGCTCATAGGGATTGGGATTTCTTTAGGTGTAGCATGTCCAATAGCTCTGGGTTTAACATAGCTTTATATGTTAGGCAGAGATCTCTTCGGAGTAGGTGATATGCTACAGAGTAAAGCTGGAGTTTTTTGAGATGGTCAGTGTAGGACATCTATTTGAGACCAGTAATCCTCTTTGTGAGGTACTTCTGTGGCCTTTCCAGCAGCTGCAGATTTCTTGTGAGGTACATTCCAAAAGGGGCATTGTATTCTATAATGGGTCTAATGAGTGTTGAGTAGAGGGGAACAATGACCTATTTTTTCCTGGATGAGAACCCTTTTGTGATGAGGTGTGCCACATAGAAGGATTTCCTGATTACTGTGGTGATGTGATTATCAAAGGAGAGACTACTGTCCACCTGGGTCTCAAGGTCTTTTATGACACATTCGGTGTTAATTAGACTGATGTTTATGTGGTAGTTCATGGGTACAGAGTTTTTACCAAAGGGGATGACAATGCACTTTTTGGCATTGAGCTTGATGTCATGCCTCTGACACCAGGCATCTGTCTCAATGAGGCCCTTCTGTAGGATGTCCACATCATTTGGGCACTTGACTGTGGCTCCTAGTTTGCAGTCATCTGTGAACTTCATTAGCCAGAGGCCTTCTGTGTTAGCCTGTACTTCAGAGAAGTAGATACCAAACAGGAGGCATCCCAGGACTGAACCCTGTGGTACTCCACTTGTCACTGGTTTGAGGTCAAATTTGGAGTCTGCAACTTTTACAGTGTGGTTCTGTCAGTGAGCTAGTTGGCAACCCATCTTGTGACATAGGGATTTATACCTAGTTTAGTGAGTTTAGCTATAATTCCAGAATGGGGGATGGTATTGAAAGCCTTGGCGAGGTCAAGATACTCTGTATGAACCACCTTACCCTGTCTATGGCTTTGGTGACTGCCTCATAAAAGTTGATCAGGTCCAGAAAGCATGATCCCCCTTTCACAAACCCGAACTGGGAGGGGTCCAGAGCTTGGAGGTTACCAATGTTTTTGGTTATGAGTTCCATGATGATATGTTCTATGGCCTTGCAGACCGGGCTCATCAGGCTAATAGGCTGATAGTTCCTAGAATCAGTAGTGGCTCCCCCTTTGAGGAGTGGGATAACTGTTGCTGTGCACCATTCAGTGGGCACAAAGCATGATGTGAGACTATGACTGAACATGGTGCTTAGATGGGGAGCCAGTTCGTTCTGAAGTTTGTGTAAAATGCAGCCTGGGATGTTGTCCGGTCCCATGGATGCTGTGTTTTTGGCTTTAGAGAGTGCAGCTTTTACCTGCATAGATGTGATTACAGGGACTCTGCATTCTTCTTGTATATATATGGGCCCTTTAGGGGGTGAGAGGGGGGTAAAGTTGGCACTGAAGATATCTGCCAGGATGTTGGCAATATCAGTTGGTTCTGTAATTTTCATGCCATTGTGCTGTAACTCAGAACAGATCTGGGTGTTGCCATTGAGATTCTTGACATAGCTATAGAATGCTTTGTGGTTGCCCTTAGAATCATTGGTGACTTTGTTTTAGTAGCTAGCATTGGAGGATCTTATAAGGGATCTCATCTTCTTACTGAGGCTGACCAGGGAGCTCCTCCACTCATGGGATTTTACTCTTTTTAATCAGAAGCCAAAAAGAACAGACCAACCACCTAGTGAACCACGATTTATTCCAATGTGTTAAGCGCTTTCTTCCCCACTAAAGGGATGTCTTCAGAACAATGTAAAACAAACACCCAGCTCTTTTTATACCCCACCCTAATTAAACAATTAAGTCACTAATTGTTAAAACCATCAAAAAATACATCAAACAATACATTTAAAAGTATATTTAAAACAGACAAAACATATTCACAAATTGTAATTAAAAACTTTACCATGAAAACTTCATTATTTTTATAAATAATATATAAAAAATGTATGTTGGGTTACCAACATAATTTATATGTCCCTCATTTACCCCCAAATATTACGCAACTTTAAAATACTAGAAATAGTGATCATTTCATTTATTCCAGGGTAATGGGAAGCATTTAAAAACAGTTGCCATTTTAATGTCATAATATCTAGATGCACATCTAATATTCTTTCCTGCACATCTTTTTGCAGCTGTTGCACCACCATAAATGTAAACTTATGTCCTGCATTTGTATGTATATGTCTGTACAATGGACTTCTGATTCTATTATTCCTTATGTCACCTAGCTGTTCACCTATCCTGACTTTTTAAATTTCCTACACATTTTTCCAATATAAAATACGGGGCAGTCCTGACATTTAGCCATATATATCACATTGGTGGAATTACAGTTAAAATTTCCATTTATACATATTGTTCTTCCATTTAACTTAAAATCTTTCCATTTCTAAAATGAATGAACAGTACATACAGCTATTGCATTTGAAATTACCCATGGCTCTGTTGACTGCTACCTTCTCAGCCCTCCTTTCTAAAATGTTCTTGAAAGATCTGCCTTTCCTATATACTATTTTGGGAGTTCTGCCCACCTTCTGTGCAATATTCTCATCAAATTGTAATATTTCCCAATTTCTTTGAATAATATCAGTTATAATACTGGCTTCACTGTTGTATGTTATTATTAAACTCATACATATATTGGTATTGTCTGTGCGGCCCACCATTGAAACTGCTCCCTGTGAATAAACAGTGTTTGCATAATCCAAAATGGACTTATACATTCCCATATCCCTCTTATTTTTTACCTCTGTGGATATAGCTGACAACATGTTATTCGGGTATCCCCTCTGCCTTAACATGTGCAATATGAAATCCACCTCACATAGAAAATCTTCATATTGGTTGACCATTCTGGTTGCAAGCACCAATTGACCCTTAACTACAGATTTCTTTTCATGGTGCAGGTGCCAGCTGGTATAATCCAAATATGAATTAGAAAAGGTAGATTTTCTGTAGATATTAGTAATAAACTTTTTGTTGCTTGTGTCAATGCATAGGTCAATGTTCAGATAGGTGATTTTTACCTTATTGTACTCATAAGTTAATTTTAAAAATTCAACTGACTTATTTATGTATTCTAAAAGTTCTATTAATCTTTGCTCAGTTCCTCTCCAAATAAGGAACAGGTCATCCAGGAATCTAGTATAATGCACTATGTCAGTTTCAAAAGAACTTTTCATTAGGAATTCCTGTTCCCAAAATGACATGACCAGATTCGCAAAAATGGGGGCACATGCTGCCCCCATTGCTACACACTTCATCTGTCTATAATACTGACCTTCAAAAAATATATAATTAGTCTTTAAAACTACCTCCATCAATGTGATGAACTTATTAATCTGATCTTGGTCAAAAATATGTGTCTTATTCAACTGCTGTTCAACCCATGATAATCCTATTTCATGAGATATACCAAAAAAAGATTGGTTGCATCCATAATCACCAAAATTCAATCAAGGGTAACAATCACTTTTAACTTTTACAAAAACTGCCACAAATCTTTACTAATACAAGTACATTTCTCCAAACTTCTTTGCAATTTGTTATCCAGATATTTACTGATAAAGCAAGTTTTGGATCTTTTTCCATTCACAATAGGCCTGAATTTAGGATTTTCCAGGCTTTTGTGGATTTTCCAAATACCAAATATATTAGACACCATGGGATGTTCATTTAACATGTAAAAATATTCAGATTCATTAATTTGTCCTTGGAACAACATGTCACAACAATAAATCTATTTTGTGGTGAGCAACTTTAACTTCATTTAGGGAACTCTCTTCATAAGTACCATCCAACAGTAGGGAATTCATCCCATTTAAATAGTCCCCTTTATTCATGACTACAATGCCGTTGCCTTTGTCAGATTTCATAAATCGTACATCTTTATTATTTATAACTCTACCCAACAATTCCTCTTCTTCATTATTTAAATTTTTTACAGATTTCACCAACTCATTACTCCTTACTTTATCACCATAAAAGTACCTCATGTCTTTTTCACACATTTTTTTCAAATAAGCCAACCACATTGTTTAAGGGCGGATTGAATACACTTGTTTTTTTTAGCTCTTCTGTACATTCATTGTGTAACTCACCACTGGAATTAAACCAAACTCTCAAATTTAATTTTCTAGTATAACACTTGAGATCAACTAATGTGTTTACTACATTTCCTTTTCTGCTAGGAACAAAGGTGTAACCTTTTGCCAATAAACTGGCATGGTCAGCAGTTAAATCAATAAATGAATAATTATAAATTTTAAAATCTATTTTATCATAACAAACAATCACAGGCTCCAAACAAATTTCATCATTCATGACCTGTAACAATATTTCCAGTTCAACACCTTGACTTAGCTCTTGGGAAAGAGACAATTCATTTGATATTATATTACCATTATTAATGCCGTACATACTGCTTGCATCACTATTACATTCAATATGCCCATCCATAACACCAGACTCCACACTATTACTATTTGCATTGAAAATAGTAGGATCATTTATATTGTCCCCTGAATCCAATACACATACATGATCCAATATTGTTGAATTCTAACTCATTTACTTGTCCGGTAAAGCTATAAGTTGAAAGGTTACTTAAACAATCAGTGTTTTCAGTTTCGGTCCCAAAAACAACTTCGGGAGTTAATTCAGTAAAATTGCTTTCAATGGATGATTGCGAATTAGACATAAGGTACTTTTAAGGTACTTTTATGGTGATAATGTTAGGAGTAATGAGTTGATGAATTCTGTAAAAAAATTAAATAATGAAGAAGTGGAATTCTTGGGTAGAGTTATAAATAATAAAGATGTACGATTTATGAAACCTGACAAAGGCAACAGCGTTGTAGTCATTAATAAAGGGGACTATTTAAATGGGATGAATGCCCTACTTTTGGATGGTACTTATGAAGACAGTTCCCTAAATGAAGTTAAAGTTGCTCACTACAAAATAGATTTATTGTTAAGTGACATGTTGTTCCAAGGACAAATTAATGAATCTGAATAGTTTTACATGTTAAATGAACATCCCATGGCGTCTAATATATTTGGTATTCCAAAAATCCACAAAGGCCTGAAAAATTCTAAATTCAGGCCTATTGTGGATGGAAAAAGATCCAAAACTTGCTTTATCAGTAAATATCTGGATAACAAATTGCAAAGAAGTTTGGAGGAATGTACTTGTATTAGTAAAGATTCATGGCAGTTTTTGGAAAAGTTAAAAGCGATTGAAGTTACCCTGATTTAATTTTGGTGACTGTGGATATAACCAATCTTTTTTCGGTTATACCTCATGAAATAGGATTATCATGGGTTGAACAGCAATTGAATAAGACACACATTTTTGATCAAGATCAGATTAATAAGTTCATCACATTGATGGAGGTAGTTTTAAAGACTAATTATATTTTTTTGAAGGTCAGTATTATAGACAGATGAAGGGTGTAGCAATGGTGGCAGCATGTGCCCCCATTTTTGCGAATCTGGTCATGTCATTTTGGGAACAGGAATTCCTAATGAAAAGTTCTTTTGAAACTGACATAGTGCATTATACTAGATTCCTGGATGACCTGTTCCTTATTTGGACAAGTCCCATGAAAAATAGGTACAAATCTGCACACAGATTAACATAACATTTGCATATATAATTAAGTAACCCCACCCACTCCCGTGGAATTATGGGATACCAACTTTCCAATGCAAACTGAAGAACAGACAACCAATATATATCACCAGAGTCTGCCTGCAGCCATTCCAATGTCCCATTACCTGACTATTTCGCCCCATTTACCATAAACACTAATGTGTGCATAATGCTTTACTTCTACAATGATTATTTGATTTTATTTTTTTTACATTTTATAGCACAATGCACAAACACTTATAGATATCTGTTAAACAAAGCAACACTGTTTCACATTGAAAATAGACTTGGCGTTAAAACTTCATTGCCCTTGAAACTCACATTCATTGAAACAGCATTGAAACCCTCACATTCATTGAAACAGCATTGAAACTCATACCACATCCAAAGAAAATGCATCTGGCCAGTGGTGGATAAAGATTACCTTTGGGCTGTTTTTAAATCATAGGCCCCTGGCTTGCACACAAAACAAGAAACATACATGTGTTCTTTGGTACATCTTCCTGACTTTATTAAATTATATTCCTTGTATAATACAGCACACTTGTTAGAAGTTAGAGCACACTTTAAAATTTATTGTTTGAACATTTTTCCATTACTCAATGAAACAGAATGCATGAACCAATAAGGACTAAACTGCCCAATTCAGAACATTTCCATCATAAAAGTCTACTTACACACACACACACACACACACACACACACACACACACACACACACACACACACACACACATATATATATATATATATATATATATATATATATAAAATGACAGTAGTGTAAACCATAGGCATCTTGCACAGCTTCTCGCACTTATTTTCAATTTGAGGTTTTTTTTGGGGGGGGGGGGGCAGAAGGCCAAAAACCAGGGACACATTTTAAACATTGCTTATATAATTTTGGAAAGTTGTTAAAATAAAATGTGTTACCACCATGCATTTCACTGCCAAGTGTTGAACCCAGGACCCTGTGTGCAACAGTCAGAGCAACATACCACTATGCAGCAGTTTCTAGAAGGATAGGAAGACTGAAACTTAAATGGCCATCATTTAGGGAATTCAGTTCTCACTTCTTCTCACCATAGCTCTCAACGTCTTAGCACAAAAAACCTGGACAAAGCCAATAATGGGGGTATACAGCCCCAAAATAGGGACAGTTTTCAAATACTGATCTTAGAAAATTGCTAGAATAAAAGGTTTTGTGTTACCATTTCTTTTCTGAAGAATATGAAGTCTGAAATTCAAACGCCTGTCATTATTTAGTGAATTCAGTCCTTCAGTGATTTGCCATTGCCACAAAAATCCTGAAAATACACAGATTTAATGAGGAATAGAACAAAAATATGAGGCATAAATTCACAAGTGGTGGTGGCTAGGGACTTTAGGCTCTTTTTACCTGTACCCAAGGTACAGGGTTTGAGCCTGACTGCCTCTAGCCACTAGGTGTATTGAGTTGGGAGCATTTTCACACACAACATTTCTGCATTAGGTTTAAACATTTATGAAGAACAGATCTCAGAAACAAACATCAGGCCAATAATATGGCATAAAATATAATAAATATTTAATATAAACTATATACTATATAAATCTATATATATAATATAAACCAGTCCAGAACATGAACAGGGAGTCCTTACAAGGTTTAATCATATTACTGTAAGGCTTCTTACCTACTCCATAATCATGTGCATAAACAAATGGATTCACCTTGTGCAAGACTATGAACTGTCCCTATCTATTCTGACAGCTGTAAAACTGAAAGTTTTACAAAATGCAACTAGTCAGCAGTTTCAGCATTGCCAAACAATATGTAAATAAGACCTATGTTTTATTGTGTGTGTGTGTGTGTGTGTGTGTGTGTGTGTGTGTGTGTGTGTGTGTGTGTGTGTGTGTGTGTGTGTGTGTGTGTGTGTGTGTGTGTGTGTGTGTGTGTGCGCGTATGCATGTGTGTGTCTGTTCCTTCTCCCTTGAATACAAAGCGCAATACAAAATTTAGCTGCTCCAGTGGGGCTCCCTACCATTCCAGCCATATGGATGCAGCTTGACTTAAATCATTTTCCGATATTTTTGAATAGTGATTATTACAACTGAAAGGAGCTATGTTGTTAAAATGTGTGTTCTCTCTAACAAGATCTCAGTTTTGCTTTCTGGAATTATTTTAAAATACACACACACACACACACACACACACACACACACACACACACACACACACACACATCAAAGCAGAAAAGGCAGCAATTCATTTCATAAGAAACCTGAAAGCATTCTCAGCAATACGGTACGGCTCCAAAGCAGTCTTGGCAAAAACAATTCTGTTAGCTCAGAAAAGGCAGCAATCACTTTCATAAGAAACCTGAAAGCAGTCCCAGCAATACGGCTCCAAAGCAATCTCGGCAAAAGCAATTCTGTTTCAACTTTCATAAAGAAAAGAAAAATATAAAATTCTACCTGAAACAGTCTTAGCAAATAATTCTGTTTCAACCTGAAAGCAAGCAGTCTCGGCAAATACCAGCGAAAGTGCGACTCAGCTCTAAAGCTTACTTCAGGTAGTCCAAAAGCGCTCGCAGCTAAAAACTTAAATTCAAAAGCAGAGACATTTCCGTGCTCGCAGGGTGACAGAGCTGACATCATCATACATGTGATGATGTCAGCTCCAAAGCGTGAAAAGAAAATAATTTAAAAAAAAAAATCAGGAATGAAGGGATGCCACTTGGGAATCGTGGAACCCCATTATTTGAACCCCAAATCCCGGTAAAAAAGGAGTAATTCTGTACAGTTAGGAGCTCTGCAACTGCCTGATATCATTCCCACAAACTCTAACAAAAGATGAAATAGTGATAACTATTGAAAGTGATAACCGAAAAAGCACAAGAAACTACAAATTTAGAAAACCGATCACTGCAGTAGTCAAAGTAATAAACCAAGCGAAGCTATAAATGAAAATTTAATTGAAGCACTTTTCATTTGCACCATGTGCAAACTTCCTCAGAAATAATGTTAACATTCAAAACACGTATAAATAAGTTCAGGTTTATCTGATTAACCAATCCAGTTACAGCAAACCTACTTAACCACCTTCTTAAAGACACAATAAATAACTAAGTACTTTACTATCACGGGAAACATTCTACTAAATATTAAAAATCCAACATCATGAAATAAAACCAAAAACCAAAAAGTAAATGTGTAATAAATAAAATAGAATAACAATAACGCTAACATATAACCTACAGTGTTTAAATACACATAAGTTCATTAATCAGTACCAAGTTGATAAATCATCAACTCTACATCACCTCTTTAAGCTTCTCAATTTCAAAATACTACTTAGAGAACAAGTTTCATTCAAGCCTGGAAAATTATAAGCATTATGTCTAATCTGCCATGCTAACTCTAATTCCTCCAGCTGTAAGGGTGAAGGACCTCCAATTATGTCATGAAAAACTTGGTCGATAACTAAGAATTTATAACTGTGTTCAATGTGGCCTAGGATGTAATTAGCCAGTGTGTTGTCCTGCTTCTTCCTACTAATAGCATATTGATGCTCATACATTCTTTCACGGAGCCTCCGCTCCATTTTACCTACATAAAAACAGGACAACTTTGGCACTCGGCTAAATAAACAACCATTTTTGAATTACAATTAAACCTGCATTTTAATTTATATTGAGTGCCGTGCACAGTAAACAGATTAGCCTCTACTACATACTTGCAAAAGTTACAACTTTGGCATTTGTACATCCCTGTTGTTTTGGGGTAAGTGTGACGTTGTTGTTCAAATAGTGATTTCAAATTTTTACCCCTCCTAAATGTCACACTGGGGTTATCACCCATTTTAGTGCAAATACTGGGGTTGCTTTTAAACAAACCCCAATTTTTCTGAATAATGTCTATACAGGTGTAACTATGCATATTGTATGTAATAATGAACCTTGGTCCAGGATTACCAGATGTAACAGAAATGTAGTCCATGTTGTTGGACAATGTTACATCGGGATTTGTCACCTGCTGCATCTGCATGTGTTTAATACTAGGGATAGGTTTGTACATACTATTCAATCCTTTATGTTTGACCTCATCTATCAAATCATCTATCAAAGTTTCAGGGTATCCCCGGTGTAAAAACATACTTTTCAGCAGTTGACACTCTTTACCAAAGTCCACTTCCTGACTCACTATGCATGCAGCTCTCGCTAACTGGCCCTTAATAACTGACCACTTCTGGTGATATGGGTGGCAACTCGAAAAGTGCAAAAATGAATTTGAATATGTGTTTTTCCTGCGGATTCTTGCTACAAAGCTACTCAATTCACTATTCTTAGATAACCAAATGTCAAGATATGCTATTGCTTCCGTGTTGTATGTGGAAGTAAACCGCAAGAATTGAGTGGATGCATTAAATTGGTTGAAAACCATTTTACTAATCTCAACATCACCATTAAGCAGAATAAAAATATCATCCAAGTAGCATGTGTAGAAAACTATCTGGTCCTTAAGACCTATATTTTTGAACACATATTCTGATTCCCAATGAGCCATTACTAAATTGGCTATACTTGCCCCACAAGGGGAACCCATGGCGACACCAACTTTTTGCAAGTAAAAGTTATCACCAAGCATAAAAAAGTTGTTGTAAAGTATAAGCTCCAATAGTTCAATAACTAATGCTATCTCACTTTTGGTAGCCCCATTTTTCTTTAGCACTAAACTCACCCATTCAATCCCTATATCATGAGGAATGCACGTATACAAATCCTTCACGTCTACTGTGAGGAAATTGTAATTAATGTTGAATTCTAAACTGTCTATCTTCTTAAGAAACGACCATGAATCTTTACATATTTGATGTTCATATGTCAAGAATTTTTGTAAAATCGAGTCAGCAACTTTGGCACAAGGGTATGTTGGTGAACCACGTCCGTCTACCAATGGTCTCATAGGAGGGTTTGTCACATCTTTGTGAATCTTCGGTATACCAAACAAATAGGGGTACCTGGGGTATAAAGTGGACATATAGTTAAAAACATTTTGTTCCACCCTGCCCTCTATGAACATGTCTTCAGTGCTATTCTTAATTATACTGTAAGCTCTGTTCACTTCTGATCGTGAACTCAATGTGTAACCAGAGCTATCTAGTAAATTAACCATACGTTCATAGTAATCTATGTTGTCAAAGACTACAACCTCCCCCTTTGTCTAGTTTACAAATACAAATATCTTGCAAATTGATGTAATCAAGATAGTCACGTTCAGTTTTAATGGTATAATAATTACTGTTAGAGCTTTGTCCATGTTTGAGACTTTGCCTAATGTCCAATTCACACATTTGTTCGAACACTTGCAACAACGGGTGCAAAGGAGGGTTATATGTGCTGGGAATTCTAAATTGGTCAGTGTGTGATTCATCAATACTACCCCCCATCATGAAGTTGAAATTTAACTTCCTAGTAAAAGTTTTAACATCTATTATTGTTTTTACTAGGTCAAATTTCTGCATTGGAACATATGTATGACCCTTTGATAAAAAATCAACAATAGCAGGGGTAATGATTACAGATGAAAAATTGTACACTTTAAAGTCTCCTGTCAAATTGGTGATAATGACAGGTTTATCAACCATAGGTACACCTGTGGATCCATTGACTACATTACACATGGTAGAAGTATTTTGGTCAACATCCAAATTCAAGTCCAAACTGACAGTCTCAATACTTGAGCAAGAGTCAACCGGCTTAGGGATAAAACCAAGATGGTCAGGTGAAACAAAAGTTAAGTCTTGTGTTTTTTGGACCTCTGTTTTGGACTTGTTCAATTGAAAGTTGTTCTGCTGCTTCGGTCTGGCGCCAGAATAATTGGCGTCCCAAAAATTTTGATTTTGATAGTGTTGACCAAAGTTATTTCGTTGTTGACTAAGGTTTTGAAACCTTTCACTCCTCCTAACCTCTGTTTGCCCTTGCAAATTATTATTGTGAGAATTAAAGTTATTATGGTGACTTACATTGGTGGTAGGCATATGATTCTTCCGTTGACACTGGCTGTTATCCACTACTGTGCCACTGTTTTCAACAGCTGGTATACCGGACACTAACGGTCCTTACCAGACTTGTGCTGTCGAGGGTACAGGGTATGCAATACCTCCCTGGTAAGCCTTGCAGTCAGGGTCAAATTTTTTAACTTTATTACTTTTAAGTTTTGTTAAATACTGGTCAATGCTAGAAAAAACATGACCGTATTCATATTTATATCTGAAAAATTCAGTATCCAGTTTGATACTAGCATCTAATTTAGTCCTTCAGTGATTTGCCATTGCCACAAAAATCCTGAAAAAAACACAGATTTAATGAGGAATAGAACAAAAATATGAGGCATAAATTCACAAGTGGTGGTGGCTAGGCTCTTTTTACGTGTACCCAAGGTACAGGGTTTGAGCCTGAGTGCCTCTAGCCACTAGGTGTATTGAGTTGGGGATATTTTCACACACAACATTTGTGCATTAGGTTTAAACATTTATGAAGAACAGATCTCAGAAACAAACATCAGGCCAATAATATGGCATAAAATATAATAAATATTTAATATAAACTATATACTATATAAATCTATATATATAATATAAACCAGTCCAGAACATGAACAGGGAGTCCTTACAAGGTTTAATCATATTACTGTAAGGCTTCTTACCTACTCCATAATCATGTGCATAAACAAATGGATTCACCTTGTGCAGGACTATGAACTGTCCCTATCTATTCTGACAGCTGTAAAACTGAAAGTTTTACAAAATGCAACTAGTCAGCAGTTTCAGCATTGCCAAGCAATATGTAAATAATACCTATGTTTTAGTGTATGTGTGTGTGTGTGTGTGTGTGTGTGTGTGTGTGTGTGTGTGTGTGTGTGTGTGTGTGTGCTTGTGTGTGTCTGTTCCTTCTCCCTTGAATACAAAGCGCAGTACAAAATTTAACTGCTCCAGTGGGGCTCCCTGCCATTCCAGCCATATGGATGCAGTTTGACTTAAATCATTTTTCTGATATTTTTGAATAGTGATTATTACAACTGAAAGGAGCTGTGTTGTTAAAATGTGTGTTCTCTCTAACAAGATCTCAGTTTTGCTTTGCTTTCTGGAATTATTTTAAAATACACACACTCACACACACACACACACACACACACGCACACACACACACACACACACACACACACACACACACACACACACACACACACAAACACACACACACACACACACACACACACACACACACACACACACACACACACTCCAAAGCAGAAAAGGCAGCAATTAATTTCATAAGAAACCTGAAAGTAGTCTCTTCAGTTCCATTTCACAAAGAAAAATATGGCTCCAAAGCAGTCTCAGTAAAAGCAATTCTGTTTCAACTCAGAAAAGGCAGCAATCACTTTCATAAGAAACCTGAAAGCATTCTCGGCAATACGGTATGGCTCCAAAGCAGTCTCGGCAAAAACAATTCTGTTAATCAACTCAGAAAAGGCAGCAATCACTTTCATAAGAAACCTGAAAGCAGTCTCGGCAATATGGCTCCAAAGCAGTCTCGGCAAAAGCAATTCTGTTTCAACTTTCATAAAGAAAAGAAAAATACACAATTCTACCTGAAACAGTCTTAGCAAATAATTCCATTTCAACCTGAAAGCAAGCAGTCTCGGCAAATACCAGCAGAAAGTGCGACTCGGCTCCAAAGCTTACTTCAGCTAGTCCAAAAGCACTCGCAGCTAAAAACTTAAATTCGAAAGCAGAGACATTTCCGCTTGCAGGCTGACGGAGCTGACATCATCGTGCATGTGATGACGTCAGCTCCAAAGCGTGAAAAGAAAATAATTTTTAAAAAATATCGGGAATGAAGTGATGCCACTCAGGAATCGTGGCACCCCATTATTTGAACCCCAAATCTCTGTAAAAAAACAAGTCATTCTGTACAGTTGGTAGGTCTGTAACTGTCTGATATCATTCTCACAAACTCTAACAAAAGCTGAAATAGTATTATGGAGGGGAGGATTAAATACAATTTTCTTTTTTAACACTGAACAGTCAACTTTTCTGATATTATTCATACCATCAGGTAAAACGATTTCTTCAGAGTTATTTGTTCTGTCCTAAAAATAAGACGACACAGATATGTTAGAAAAATCAACATGCTGAGATTCATTGACAGAACTGTCAATGTCTTTGTCACCAAGTAAAACTTGTAAATTAAGCTTTCTAGCAAACAATCTTAAGTCCATTAATAAATCTAGAAGTTAGGCTCTTTGAGCTGGTACAAAGGAATGACCTTTGTTAAGAACCTTAATATGATCTTCTGATAAAACCTTGTTAGATAAATTCAGTAGACAAAGTTTGATTAACATTCCCATCTGTAACACGAGTTCCTGATTTAGTGGGGCTGACTACTTGGGAACAGCAATTATCAGTTACTTGTAACTGCTTCTGGTTTTGATGTGTCTGGGGGCTACATACTGACCTATCTTTCTCAACCCTCTTCCCTTTGTAGTTGCCCCTTCCATTTCCTTCTCTTTTCTTTGTCCTCTTCCTCTGTAACTGGTGCTTAAAGGGGTGTTGGTCACCTCGAGGGCTGGAGAAGTAGGAAATAAAAAATGGACTTCCTGTAGATTGGATGTGGTGGCAGTGCCTTCCAAAAAAACATAAGAGGCGGAAGGAATGTGGGATTGCATATGAGACACAGCATTACCAGAATCATTTAGTTGTGTATGTGAGGTGGAAAGAGGGTGGAACTCATTAATGTTTAAGGAACATCTTCCATGACTAGATCTGCATCTGGAAGATACTCCGTTAAAGTCCGCTAAATCACAGTTGGAAGTGACGAGTGTCTGATTTACAACAGGAGCATTCAAAGGGTTATTATTTTCAGTATCGAGAACAAACTGAGGATTATTGTG